>NC_056430.1:66514503-66814503 GCF_018296145.1 Oncorhynchus tshawytscha | reverse complement strand
TATCCCTTGTGCAAATAGCCTACAGCTGGTGGCACAGAATATTTTATACAATGTTGCAAGGAGCTTCAGGCCAGACCCAAGTTAAGCGTTAATACAATGTTTCAAGTTCGTTGCAGACAGGCCATGTGTGGACACTGCAGGCTGCAATGTTTTTATTTGTTGGCTTTATAGGCTATTTTTACATAGTTGGCAATAGAAGCTACATTTTAAGTTTATATCATTTTCATATAGAAGTGGATAGAGTTTTGATGTACCACATGACAATGATTTTGAGATACAAAGACATTATTATAAATAAAATGAAATTGTTCCATGAAAAATGTGAATATGAAAACCATAACTGGTACACAGATCAGTAAAAATTTGAATATAAATTGGCATTCCTCGTGAGAAAGTTGGCCGACTCCTCGTTGTAGCCTATTACCGGCAACTTCAGGAGAGTAACAGCAGAATCTGCGAAAGCCAGCGGGAGTTAGACAATGGAGCTGGTCTCTCTCCTCTCTCTACAGCTAGACACTGGAGCTTGGTCTCTCTCCTCTCTCTACAGCTAGACACTGGAGCTTGGTCTCTCTCCTCTCTCTACAGCTAGACACTGGAGCTGGTCTCTCTCCTCTCTCTACAGCTAGACACTGGAGCTGGTCTCTCTCCTCTCTCTACAGCTAGACACTGGAGCTGGTCTCTCTCCTCTCTCTACAGCTAGACACTGGAGCTGGTCTCTCTCCTCTCTCTACAGCTAGACACTGGAGCTTGGTCTCTCTCCTCTCTCTACAGCTAGACACTGGAGCTTGGTCTCTCTCCTCTCTCTACAGCTAGACACTGGAGCTTGGTCTCTCTCTCTCTACAGCTAGACACTGGAGCTCTCTCTACAGCTAGACACTGGAGCTGGTCTCTCTCCTCTCTCTACAGCTAGACACTGGAGCTGGTCTCTCTCCTCTCTCTACAGCTAGACACTGGAGCTTGGTCTCTCTCCTCTCTCTACAGCTAGACACTGGAGCTTGGTCTCTCTCCTCTCTCTACAGCTAGACACTAGAGCTTGGTCTCTCTCCTCTCTCTACAGCTAGACACTGGAGCTGGTCTCTCTCCTCTCTCTACAGCTAGACACTGGAGCTGGTCTCTCTAGACACTGGAGCTGGTCTCTCTCTACAGCTAGACACTGGAGCTGGTCTCTCTCCTCTCTCTACAGCTAGACACTGGAGCTGGTCTCTCTCCTCTCTCTACAGCTAGACACTGGAGCTGGTCTCTCTCCTCTCTCTACAGCTAGACACTGGAGCTTGGTCTCTCTCCTCTCTCTACAGCTAGACACTGGAGCTGGTCTCTCTCTCTCCTCTCTCTACAGATGGACACTGGAGCTGGTCTCCCTCTCCTCAATTAGGTCTCACCATGGAGCCACTACAGTACAGCCCTGTTGAGGCTTATAGTAAACCAACGTTGAATCAGAGCTGGCTTACCGCAGAACCACTGTTTAAATACCGTACACATATCACAAATCAAAAAGTGTGACACCAAAAGATACTGCTGCTTTGTTAGTTGCCTGAGTGTCACAAATAGGATGTCACAGATTGTCACGTGTGTTTCTGTGTGGGTGTTTGTGCGTGTGGTCGCAAGTGTGCCTGCTTACATGAGTCTGTGTGAAAGAGATCACAGTGCTGTTGGGCTCAGGCCAAGGGTCTGACTGTCTCGCCTGTCCAGCTGAGCACTGACTAGGTCCAGGGTAGACCAGGTTAGTGCTGCCATTTGACTGCCCTAAAGAGTTCTCCTTAATTAAAACATGTCATAAGCAGTCACTGCATTCCATTAACTTTGTTATTGCTCAACAGCTTTAACAGCCTTAAAACCGGGCCTCTATTTTTGACAGACTTGAGTAACATTGACAAACACCATGTGGATGGAAGTTGGCTTCTTCCTTATGACTGAGTTCCTCTTTAATAAAGGTGAAAATGTATCCAGAATGTAGCTCTGATCTGTTTCTATGAGTGACCTTTAGTAACCACACAGTGTGTGTGTGTGTGTGTGTGTGTGTGTGTGTGTGTGTGTGTGTGTGTGTGTGTGTGTGTGTGTGTGAGCGCAAGCATGGACACACCTACACACACATATGGACACACACCTACAAATCTACACACACCCCTATCCCTCCATCCAGTCCCTCTACTCCCCCACACAGACATATGGCCATATGACATGAAGAGTGGGGGAGCGAGGAGAGCCAGGGGAAGGAGGTGCATCAGAGGGGGAGAGACATACAACTCCACAGAGCTGGTTTGGGTTAGAAGGGACCCTAGATAACGAGTTTCTGTAAAAATGCCTATATAGATCCAGATAACCCCACTGCTCATTCATGCCTGTCTCATTCCCACTGGGCTCCAGTGTGTGTGTGTAGATTGGGGTGTTTGTGTGTGTCCCATCTGTTGACCCTTTCATGACTGGTTCCAACTTCCTTGGGTCCCTCCATACAGTAGATTAAGCAATTTAAAAAGAGGATCTTACAAGACAGAGGGAAAAATCCCAGAGAAGGTTGTTATGAATGTTTGTGAACTCACTTCTGATCACACTCCTTGGCAGGGAGACTGCAAAGTTTGGCTCCGGTTTAAGTTTTTGACAACGTACAATAAATCCCCGTCGACACGTACACCATCCCCAGCCCCGTCTCTTGTATCATCACCTCACCTCAGATAAAGCCGGGCGTTTGTCATCGGGGCGAGCCAAGATAAACAACTTGCCCTATCGCAACTGTAGCATATCACTGTCCTCACCCAGCTGCGGTTCCTGTAGATTAAACTAAAACAGCCCAGGACAGGTCACATTCACCTGAAAGAGCCAAAGGGTTTGTCTCCAATCATGTTTATGCTAAAGCTATCTAGATAGTGCAGAGTTAGCGACTTAGCTATCTAGGGAGGGATTGGATGTCCCTTTGAGAACAAATGGAAAGGGAAGTGAAGTGCTTGTAACTTGTGTGTTTGTTTGGCCGTTTTCTCGCCCAGACGGCAGCTCGCTAAGTGACCTCTCCTGAGAGCAAGGTGGAGGGTCAGAGGCCAGAGTGCGTCCTGCTCTCCTGGCGTCAGGGGAGGGGTTGGGTGGGGTGGGCACTACGGAATGGGTGGGCACTACGGAATGCTCCGGGTCTGTTAAGTGACTCCAGTGTTTGTTTTTCCTGATTAAACCCCAGTCACTAGAACTGGAGATACACTGGGAGGATAGAATACACAGTCTCTGGTCAGGAAATGTTAAAGTTCTTCTATAACTCACTCAGTTGAGTCTGATGTTGTTATGGGAGTATTCTTCATCCGCTTACCCCACGTTTACCTTGTAACCATGGCATCTTAGAATGGTGTCGAAGGTCCCTACACATACAGTACCAGAGAGTACATTTGTGTGGTGTGTGTGTGTGTGTGTGTGTGTGTGAGAGAGAGATTGGGGGCTGTTAAATGGAGGTAGCGGAGTGCTTGAGTTCCATGATCTTTCTAGAGAAAGATAGAGAGAACGTCTATATGATCAGCACATGGCCACACGGTACTAACACTGCATTATCCCACAGTACTAATGTTGCATTATCCCACCGTACTGACGTTGCATCGTCCCACCGTACTAACGCTGCATTATCACACGGTACTAACACTGCATTATCACACAGTACTAACACTGCATCATCACACAGTACTAACACTGCATCATCACACAGTACTAACACTGCATTATCGCACAGTACTAACGCTGCATCATCACACAGTACTAACACTGCATGATCGCACAGTACTAACACTGCATCATCACACAGTGCTAACACTGCATCATCACACAGTATTAACACTACATCATCATACAGTACTAATACTGCATCATCACACAATGCTAACACTGCATCATCACACAATGCTAACGCTGCATCGTCACACAGTGCTAACTCTGCATCGTCACACAGTGCTAACATTGCATTATCCCACGGTACTAACGTTGCATTGTCCCACAGTACTAAAGTTGCATTGTCACACAGTACTAACGTTGCATTATCCCACAGTACTAACGCTGCATCGTCACACAGTACTAACGCTGCATCATCGCACAGTACTAACGCTGCATTATCGCACAGTGCTAACGTTGCATTATCCCACCATACTAACGCTGCATTATCCCACAGTACTAACGCTGCATTATCACACAGTACTAACACTGCATCATCACACAGTACATTATCGCACACAATGTATCCCACCATACTAACGCTGCATTATCCCACAGTACGCTGCATCGTCACACTGCATCATCGCACAGTACTAACAATGTATCATGCACAGTATCACTGCATTACACAGTACTAACACTGCATCATCACACAGTTCTAACACTGCATTATCACACAGTACTAACACTGCATCGTCACACAGTGCTAAAACTGCATTATCACACAGTACTAACACTGCATCGTCACACAGTGCTAAAACTGCATTATCACGGCAGATTGAAGACATTAGACCTAAGAGGGAGGGAGGGGGAGAGATGTGACTAAGTCAGACAGAAAAAGGGGAAGTCTTCAGCAAAAAAAGGAGAGAGAGAAAAAAGACAGACATTACATGTGGCTAAGGCTGTGAGCAAGTAATGGAGCGAGACAGAATAGCCGGTAAGTTCTGGGCTCTCAAACTTTTTTCTTCTGCGTAGTTTGGAGTCTTTTTCATTGAAGAAAAGCTGCTTAATTCTCTCTTTTCTAACTCACTTGGTAACTTTAGTTTGCTGCCTTGCCTGTGTAGAGGAAGCCACGAGTCATTCGAGGTTCTGTTTGCTTAGTCGGCAGTACAGTAGACACTGGGGCACGCTGTCTGTCTAGTCCGGTTGCCTCACTACTGTTTGAAGAGTTTAGGACTAACCAATTCATCTTGCTAGTAAATTCTACAAGAATATGATCATCGGCTCTAATTCTCTCCATTTTTAAGTGTTGACATGTAATAGTTTACTATACAGCGGGTGGTTTTCTTTGTCTCTTTCTGACACTGTCAGCTGTGAGATAGTGTACGGCTGCCTTTACTGAGTGAGTGGGTGAGTGAGTGGGCATCATGTGAAGAAGTGTCTTAAGCCCTATGACTACAAGGTATCCTGGACACTACTACGGAAAGAAATGTGGAAAAGCCACAAACATATGCAATTTGTGACTGAGGCATTGCAGTAGGATTGCATTGGATTTGAGGGACTAATGATTTACTTCAGCTGACCCTGATGTGGGAGCTAGACTATAGACATGATTCACTCTGAATAATGTCATGGCCATGCGTACAAGGGAGTTTATGCTTGATTTCGGTCATCTGGATTAACTATGGTTGATGGGAATGTCTATTTTTAATTATGGGATGAGGCATGAGCTCATAATATGCTTTTTTTTGCGGCTGTGGCCTCCGCCAGCGTCTTTCAGGAAAACCTAGCACGTCCCACACACTGTGTCCTGTCAGACTGCGTGTCTTGTCATGCTGTGTCCTCCCCGCTGTTGCTCTCAACTTCAGGGTTGATATTCCTCCACTTCCCCTGTTCATGTCACCCTCTCTGTTTACACACAGTGCTACGACTGAAGCTATCTCTGATCCATAGATCTGCCTAATCAAAATCTTTCATTGGATTTTCATTTTTTTTTTGGTACGTTTTGCGTATAGAGGGGCTTCTAAATGGGCCCGTATGGGCTCAGACTGGATTAAAACGATAAGGCTAATCCAACAGGTTTGTGGAGATTAGCGTCGGACGTCAAACTGAGCGTCACTCTGAATATTTGCCTTCATTCAGCTGCTAATGAGATGGCTCCACTTCAGCTCCGAGTGCATATGATCTGCTGTGCAGACTCTGTATAGTTCTAGATTAGACCACAGGGAGGCAGTGTTGCTATGTGAGTTTTCCCTTAGCAGTCTGTCTCTGCAGGCAGTCAGTGGAGTGCACCACCATTTCACTGAGTTCTGTGAAAAGTTCCATGTGGATGATTCATATTTTACAGATGGGGATTTCTTTCTTGTGTGAGTTGGAAGAATCTAGCAAAGTCGGACGTTGGCGGGGGCGAGAAGAAGTGTGAGGTTTTTCCACAGCTCGAGCGTTTGGTGGCAGCAGTCGCCTTTCACCCAGGAAGCCCTGGGCTGAGCAACTTCCTGTTTCTGCTCTTCATTTAGTTTTTATGGGGTTGTTTTTAGATGTGTTGCTATGACAATCAACTTTTCCTCCCAAAAAACACTTGACTTGTTTTAAGAGTGATATGAGCTACAGTATTAAGTCTTAGCTGGACATTTTGGACCCGTGATATGAGCCTCTGTCGCCACTCTCTGTTTTGGCTCTGTAGTGTTTCAAACCTCTCTGCTATAAACCGTAGCGTCAGTCCTCAGAGTTACGGCCGTGGTGTAGCCTCAGTACCCTCGGCTGTGCTGGATTTCAGATAATATGTTCAATGTGATGTCTTATTGATCATCTCTACGTATGGGCAGCACATTGTGCTATAATGGCAGATATAATGGCAGACTCACTCAATGTGTCTGGCTGGTGCTTCAGTGGAAAAATGAAAACCGATGATTAATAGTGGAATTGAGAGGAGATCAGAAATGCTTTTTAACTGTCTGTATTGTGACATTTTAAATAGAGATATGATCACTACAGGATATCCTGTTGGGTGATGCTCTTATTTTTTTAATATTTATTTTACCTTTATTTAACCAGGTAGGCAAGTTGAGAACAAGTTCTCATTTACAATTGCGACCTGGCCAAGATAAAGCAAAGCAGTTTGACAGATACAACGACACAGAGTTACACATGGAGTAAAACAAACAGACAGTCAATAATACAGTATAAACAAGTCTCACAGCCACGACAGGCTATTGGTGGCTGAGGTGGTAGTTGATAGACCAGTTGAGGTCAATGTGGAGGGAGGGAGTTGACGATAGGGCTTTGCTCTGAACACTGGTTCTTACATGCTCTGGATCAACACAAGGCCTGTTCAGTGTGTCACACTTACTCATGTGTCAGCTTACTCATCCTTCGGCTCCTTTGAATTTGTTTGGGTTTTGCACAATGTAAACAGTGTAGTGAATGCAGGCGATAGCCAATGCAGTATCCCTAAGACACAGCACAACAAACACATGCAAGACTCCACTCACACACATGCACACTACCCAATGGCTAACCCCTGTAGAGGAAGTTGCAAGGCTCTTTGTGTTCCATAAAAGCAATGCACAGGATTTCCTCCATGAGTCAGCTGTCGACACTTCTACCTTCCCACCTCTCTGCACCCTACCTTTTATTGTCTGCTAATATTATTATTTCTCCACTAGGATAAGACCGGGCCCAAAGAACATGGCCCTGGACATTGAGAACAGGAAAGAAGGAAACTGGGCAGGCAGGCTCTATGGAAGCCCCACCTTTTGGTGTTGGGAGTTTGGCTGGTACTAGGCTATTATATGGAAATGACGGAACAGGGGTCAAATCTGGGGTTAGGTTAGTCATGATATATTAGTCAATGGATACTAGTAGTCTTGAAGGTGTATCACGGCAAGGGCCAGCTCTCGTGTGACCCTTGTATGATCTACGGGTCTGACTGGGCCTTGCACCAGTGGAACAATCATTGAAGGTGTGGGAAATGCTAATGTAACCTGTAGGGAATGCTACATTAATGGTATGTTTAGATGGTACGAGGTAGACAGTAGATGGCAAAGCCGATGTCATTGTTTTCAATGAGAGCACGACAGTAAATGTCATTGAGGCTGGCGGTGAATGCCGTCAGCCGCCACGGTAGGTGGGACTTGTTTGTTTTACTCCATGTGTAACTCTGTGTCGTTGTATGTGTCGAACTGCTTTGCTTTATCTTGGCCAGGTCGCAATTGTAAATGAGAACTTGTTCTCAACTTGCCTACCTGGTTAAATAAAGGTGAAATAAAATATCTATCCTGATGCCTAGTCACTTTACCCTGCCTTCATGTACATATCTACCTCAAATACCTTATTATTATCTATCCTGATGCCTAGTCACTTTACCCTGCCTTCATGTACATATCTACCTCAAATACCTTATTATTATCTATCCTGATGCCTAGTCACTTTACCCTGCCTTCATGTACATATCTACCTCAAATACCTTATTTGTTATGTACCTCGTTTGAAGAATAACCGGACCAAGATGCAGCGTGGTAGGCGTACATATCCTTTTAATTTTAAACGTTCCACCAAAAAAACAATAAACAACTAAACAGACGTAAAGCTAGGAGTGCAAAACCATGCAACACAAAAAAGACAAGATCCCACAACTGAAAGTGGGAAAAAGGGCTGCCTAAGTGTGATCCCCAATCAGAGACAACGATAGACAGCTGCCTCTGATTGGGAACCATACTAGGCCAACAAAGAAAAAGAAAACATAGGAATACAAAACTAGAGTACCCACCCTAGTCACATCCTGACCTAACCAAAATATAGAGAATAAACAGGGATCTCTAAGGTCAGGGTGTGACATTATTATTATCTATCCTGATGCCTGGTCACTTTTCCCTGCCTTCATGTACATATCTACCTCAAATACCTCATACTACTGCACATTGATCTGATACTGGTACTCCCTGAATACATTCTTGTGTACTTTATTTTATTCCTCTTGTGTTACTATTTTTCTTTTTATTCTAATTTCTTAAACTCTGCATTGTTGGGAAGGGCTCGTAAAGTAAGCATTTCACGGTAAAGTCTACACCTGTTGTATTCGGCATCTGTGACAAATAAAATTTGATTTGATGACTGGTATGATGTTTTTTTTTTGCGGCCCTCGTCTAAATGCATCATAACGTGACATGTGGAAAGGCACACTTCATCGCACAGTGTGTGTTTTATGCCTGATGGGCAAAGTGTGAAATGATCCAGTCAGGCTAGGAGTCCTGGCGTGTTTACGACTTCTAGTTGGACAGCTCTCACGCGCTCTTGCTTTCTCTCTCTCTCTCTCACTCGTTCTCTGAGTTTTATTATCCCGTTTAATTCCGTAGAGTTTCTCTACTCAAGCTTTTATTGAAGCCAAGTTCATTTAGCTCCGTCAATTTCATCAGCAGTCATCAGCGCAGTGTTGCCACGCTGTCTGGACCGAAAGGTCAGGACAATCACGTTTTAAAAGGTGTCATTTTAGAGAAACTGTCTAATCCCACACACACACTCATAAAAGGAATTGATGTGGGGCGACTGGTTTTGTGTCACTTCCTGGTGATGAACGTCTATGGTTGTGTGTTCCTATTCTTCTGAAATTGGCCTGACAACTAAGTCTGCAGGTACAACCAGTCAAGTATTAGGAGGCCTACACCGTAAGTGACAAAGCTAACCCACATATACTGGGGAGACATGACGTGATGTAGTCCGTGTGAATATGTGAAGAGTCCTAGACCAGCCTATCCTATAAGTGCATTGTACTGACCCAAACCGGCACCCATTTGCACAAAAAACATGCATCGACACCACAGCTCTCCTGTCTCCTCTCTCTCTCGCTCTCTCTCTCTCTCATGATCCAGGACCAGGCTGTATTGTTTTGGTGGATATTTTTCTACAGTTTAGCCGTACAGTTTAGCCCTGAGCCTTCAAACACTGTTTAGTGTACATTTCAGGGGTACTGAAACACACACGCGCTCCAGATGTTGTTTTGAAAATCTGTCTCCCGGTGCCTGGAAGGGAGCCATCATCTGCGTGTGCGTGTGTGTTTGCGTGCGTGTTTAGATAAATATATGATGGCTGGGGAGGTGCGTATTTCGCACGGTGTGTTTTAGGTTTAATTGAGGACTGAGGCTGTGTGGCATATGGTTTACAGTACTGCCACTGGGGCTGAGTACCAGGGGGCCACACACTGCTACATTTGACCAAATATACATACATGAATGCACATGCATGGGTTAGTGAGGATGTTCTGCAACACACACACACCACACACCTATACACAGCTGTCAGGTTTACTGGATGTGTGACACACAGAATGTGGGTATGTGAGTACTTATGAGGCTGACTCAACCCATGGTTGCTTTCAGCACTAAGAGGCACCGCACACAATCCATAGAAGACTGTAACCTTTGCAACACAGCACAAGTGGTAAACATGGTAGCAGTCTAGCAGAAGTATTCCAATCCTATAACTGGTATATATCATAAACACACACACTCCATAGTCCTTGGACACACATACACACTCTACCTGACAGCCTTTGGCCCTGGTCCCTAGACACTCGCCATAGAAAGGAACCAGAACACACAATAAAACACAACAGTACCGCTCCTGACCTGAAGGTGTTAGGGTGAGGCAACGCCAGCCACCAGGTGGGCCCAGGTTCCTATGATGATATTGACCTTCTCAAAAATACCTTTTCATTCATACAGCCGGCTAGTATACATAGTACACATTCACAAGACGGAAATTGCTTGTTGGCATCAGAGGTGTCCTCTGTATGGTCCATATGCTCCACTAAGGGTGAAATACACTGTGTGATTACAATGTTGACTTCCTGTAGGTCTCAACATGTCTGGCTCCAAACCGGAAGTGAGTTGCTCTGGAAAAGCCATGAGTCGCTCATCACTAATTACGCTATTGCTTTGTTAGCGTAGAATGCTAACGGGAGATCATAAGCAGATAGCTCTACTATTGCTTTGTTAGCGTAGAATGCTAACAGGAGATCATAAGCAGATAGCTCTACTATTGCTTTGTTAGCGTAGAATGCTAACGGGAGATCATATGCAAATAGCTCTACTATTGCGTCCTAATGCTAATTACTGCAGGGTGACTGCGGTGCAGACTTTAGTATGAAGCACAAGGACAACAATATGTTATTTTTTGTCTTTTTCTATTATTTTTATATCAACAGTTTTCCAAGCTTGCTTCAGAACTTGGTACTCACCCCCAAAAAAGTAGTCCCCAGGGACATGTAATCACCTCTCCGATCAAATGCTGTCTTATCAAGCTCATTCCCGCGTTGTGTTATTAGGTTACACACTCTCCGAAATCCCCACAGATCTTAACTTCCTGTGTTTTCTCTCGGAAACCAATTTTTAACAGGGAGTGAGTGTGTGTGTGACTCGCTCCCTAGCCACACTAGGCCCTACAGTGTAATCAGTCAGGAAACTTCCAGAGAAATGAGTGTTCTTTAATTAGAGAGGTAGTGAGTCAAAGGATGAGTCTGAAATGGAACCCTATTACGTGTGTGTGTGTGTGTGTGTGTGTGTGTGTGTGTGTGTGTGTGTGTGTGTGTGTGTGTGTGTGTGTGTGTGTGTGTGTGTGTGTGTGTGTGTATATATATATATATATAATATTTATATATAATCCTTTTTTTTTTTTTATTTAACTAGGCAAGTCAGTTAAGAAATAATTCTTATTTACAATGACATCCTACCCAGGCCAAACCTGGACAACGCTGGTCCAATTGTGCTCCGACCTATGGGACTCCCAATCACTGCCAGATGTGATGCAGCCTGGAATGTACTATATAGTGCACTACCTTTTGACCAGGGCTCATATAGTGCACTACCTTTTTGACCAGGACTCATATAGTGCACTACCTTTTTGACCAGGGCTCATATAGTGCACTACCTTTTTTGACCAGGGCTCATATAGTGCACTACCTTTTTGACCAGGGCTCATATAGTGCACTACCTTTTTGACCAGGGCTCATATAGTGCACTACCTTTTTGACCAGGGCTCATATAGTGCACTACCTTTTTGACCAGGGCTCATATAGTGCACTACCTTTTTGACCAGGGCTCATATAGTGCACTACCTTTTGACCAGGGCTCATATAGTGCACTACCTTTTGTCCAGGGCTCATATAGTGCACTACCTTTTTGTCCAGGGCTCATATAGTGCACTACCTTTTTGACCAGGGCTCATATAGTGCACTACCTTTTTGTCCAGGGCTCATATAGTGCACTACCTTTTTGTCCAGGGCTCATATAGTGCACTACCTTTTTGTCCAGGGCTCATATAGTGCACTACCTTTTTGTCCAGGGCTCATATAGTGCACTACCTTTTTGTCCAGGGCTCATATAGTGCACTCCAGGGCTCATTTAGTGCACTACTTTTTGTCCAGGGCTCATATAGTGCACTACCTTTTTTGTCCAGGGCTCATATAGTGCACTACCTTTTTGACCAGGGCTCATATTAGTGCACTACCTTTTTGACCAGGGCTCATATAGTGCACTACCTTTTTGTCCAGGGCTCATATTGTGCACTACCTTTTTGACCAGGGCTCATATAGTGCACTACCTTTTTGTCCAGGGCTCATATAGTGCACTACCTTTTTGTCCAGGGCTCATATAGTGCACTACCTTTTTGACCAGGGCTCATATAGTGCACTACCTTTTTGACCAGGGCTCATATAGTGCACTACCTTTTTGACCAGGGCTCATATAGTGCACTACCTTTTGACCAGGGCTCATATAGTGCACTACCTTTTTGACCAGGGCTCATATAGTGCACTACCTTTTTGTCCAGGGCTCATATAGTGCACTACCTTTTTGTCCAGGGCTCATATAGTGCACTACCTTTTTGACCAGGGCTCATATAGTGCACTACCTTTTTGTCCAGGGCTCATATAGTGCACTACCTTTTTGTCCAGGGCTCATATAGTGCACTACCTTTTTGACCAGGGCTCATATAGTGCACTACCTTTTTGTCCAGGGCTCATATAGTGCACTACCTTTTTGTCCAGGGCTCATATTGTGCACTACCTTTTTGTCCAGGGTCCTATATAGGGAAAAGGGTGCCATTGCAGATTCTGTCAGACTTTGTGTCAGGAAAGTACCAGAGAAGTGAGTGTTTTTTAATTAGTGGTCGTGAGGCAGAATTCCATGTTTATCTATAACTACTGAGGTACTTTCTGAGGTGGTCAGTTCTCTTTAGCTCGAGTGGAGTGGGACTGAGTGGCTTGAGGTTTATGAAGGCCATTTTTGAGGGCCTGACTTTTTGACTGGTTGGCTGAGGGAAGAGGAGCTTGCTGGTTGATTACATGAGGCCAGGAAGTTGGTTAAGTGGCTGTGTGACATTTCCCCTGTTGGCTCATGTCTTTTTACCTGTCGTAGAATGTTATGGGATCAGACTTGACACACAGACACAGTCATGCACGAACACACGCACACACACACTCACACACACACACACTCATTGAGAGGGAGACGGCAGTCAGGGAGATGCACAAAAAAAGAGGGAGGGAGTTTCTCTCTGAGGGGAGGAGAGGAGGGCTTGCCTTTCACTCTCTGAAGACTGAACGCTGCGATGTAGTGCCAGGCATAGGAGGAAGCAGAGAAAAATAAGTTGCTCCTTTAAGAAAGCTGTGGGCTTGGATCAGATCGACTACTCAGCACTCTGGTTTTTACTCTGGCTCCTAATTTGGGATTTATTTAGAATCAGTAGAGGGACTGTGGAATGTTACCTTGATTGGGAAGGGATTTGGAAATTCTGTTTACTTTTATATCAAACCAGCAACATGTCTGACTCCAAGGTTACTGCTCACTTGGACGGAATTATCTCGGACTTTGAAGGTTTGTCATGTTTTGAATTCTATGTTTTGATTACTCTCTTTTACTTGTCACAGACCTTCCCATCGACAGCCAGTGGTGACTAACGACTGAAGAACAACTGATGTCCAAAATACTATTTCCAGATCAAATTTACAATTGAGTCACTAGCCTTCTTCACTTAACAGCACTGGTCTCTCCCTTCTCTCTCTCTCGCTCTGTTTCTCCAGTTTGTTTGTGTGTGTGTGTGTGTGCGCATTGGGCATGTGTTCCACTCGGTTTCTTAATCTGAGTCTGTTATTGATCATATCCTAGTTACATCAGTAGAGTACCCCAGTATTGACAGTGTTACTCCACCACAGGAAACGTTCCAACTGAAAGCATTAAAGGGACTTATAGCAAAGCCTCATCTGGCCACCGCATTAAACCCCAATTCATTCACAACTCCTCAGTGTGTCCCCTCTCTCTCCTTTGTTTTCCTAGCTGTCCTGTGAAGCTAACATTGATTTCCTTTGTTGTCCTCTTCCTCCTTTCCTCTTCCTCCTCTGGTCCGAGTGTGTACTTCCCTCCAGCTGTGAGAGGTCTGACAGCACCGTCACACACTGACCCCCCCAACACACACACACACACACACACACGTTTGTTTTGCAATCCTTGTGGGGAACAAACAATAGATTCCCATTCAAATTCCTATTTTCCCTAACCCCAAGGGGTGCACGGTTTTGGTTTTTGCCCTAACTAAACAGCTGATTAAAATGATCAAAGCTTGATGATTAGTTGATTATTTGAATCTGCTGTTTTCTGCTAGGGCATTAAAAAAAACATGCATCCCTTGGGGTCCCAAGGACCGAGTTTGGGAAACCCTGCCCTAACCCCTAATCCCTCATCTAACCTTCACCCTGAAACTAAACCTAACCCCTAATCCTTAATCCAACCTTCACCCTAAAACTAAACGTAACCCGTAATCCTTAATCCAACCTTAACCCTAAAACTAAACGTAACCCGTAATCCTTAATCCAACTTTAACCCTAAAACTAAACGTAACCCGTAATCCTTAATCCAACCTTAACCCTAAAACTAAACGTAACCCGTAATCCTTAATCCAACCTTAACCCTAAAACTAAACGTAACCCCTAACTGTATCTCTAACCCTAGTTGTAAGCCTAAACCTAACTGCTAAGGCTAAAAAAAAAAACGTTTTCCTTGTGGGCTTGACAAAATGTACCCATTTGTCTGAATTTTCTTGTTTTACTATTCTTGTGAGGACTCTGGAGGCCGATTACGTGAAGGTTATTAAAAGAGCAGTGGTACTATCGAGCAGTGTGCGGGTTTCTTATTTTTATCCCCACAAGGACAGTAAAACCAAAACACACACATTGAACTGAAAGTGTGCTTACTCCGTCAGATCTGAGAAACTGAATGTGTGACTGAACACAGTTAAACATTTCAGTATTATTAATTCATTGGTTTAGGGTCATATGGACGCAGTCCAGCACTTGATGAGCGTCGGGTTCTCGCTCTCTTGGTCAGATCAGTCTAAATGTGCATTCACTCCCTTAGAATTACACTTCTGGATGTGTGGTCCTGTTTTAGAAAGTCCCTTAAAACAATATCAGTCAGACCTTGTAAGACCTTGCTCTTTTGAGAGAAAGGATTGTGGTGATCTCTCCATATTGGACAGACTAGACTCTGTCTCCCACATCTGTAGGTTTATGTTTTTTTGGTGAGTGATTATGTGTTCAGTAGCAGTACTGCATGATCAAATGGATGAACAAGACCATATCAGTGCCATGTTAGCAGGATGATGTCAGCCACCCTGTCACTCAGCCTGTCCTCTCAGGCAGTTGTGGATTCTGCTTGTATCTGATTCTCCCTGGTATCTGATCTGGGGGCTGTGTAGAAATATCACTACTTGTATCTGATTCTCCCTGGTATCTGATCTGGGGGCTGTGTAGAAATATCACTACTTGTATCTGATTCTTCCTGGTATCTGATCTGGGGGCTGTGTAGAAATATCACTACTTGTATCTGATTCTTCCTGGTATCTGATCTGGGGGCTGTGTAGAAATATCACTACTTGTCACACACTGCTGCTGAAGCACTGCTGTCGTAGGCCTACTCTTCCATTTACTGGCAAATCCAGTCTGGTCTCTAATCTGTCTGGCTCTCAGCTCAAACTAAAAGTGTGGGGATTTTCCAGAGGCTTATTGTTTGTGGACAGTGTGTGTTTTTAGATTGTGTGGTTTATGTTAGTGCGTCGGTATGGATTTGCATTTCTTCTTTTTGAGTGCATCTGAGATCAACATCAAGTCATAAGCCTTGGTCTCGTATAGCGCTCTCTGATAAACCGAATTAGCTGAATAGTGAATCAACCGCATAGTGAATCAACTGCACAGTGAATCGACTCAATAGCGAATAGGCCTACTCATCAACAGTGAATAGTCCTCTCGCGGTCTGTTTGCTATTGTGGAGTTTGAAATAGCTGCAGGTGTTGTCTGGAATCTGTCCACTCTTGATACTTCTAACATTGGAAACGGCTCCTGTGGTCAACAAGGGATGTAAACCAGGGTGGCAGTAGCCTGCAGTACAGAAGGCTTTATAGTCGTTAACCTGTGGGTGTTGCTTGTTCAAAGGAATGAACTAAGCCTTACCTGCCAAGCACCCAGGGGTTCAGACTGAAAGGTATGGAGCCAAGCACCCAGGGGTTCAGACTGAAAGGTATGGAGCCAAGCACCCAGGGGTTCAGACTGAAAGGTATGGAGCCAAGCACCCAGGGGTTCAGACTGAAAGGTATGGAGCCAAGCACCCAGGGGTTCAGACTGAAAGGTATGGAGCCAAGCACCCAGGGGTTCAGACTGAAAGGTATGGAGCCAAGCACCCAGGGGTTCAGACTGAAAGGTATGGAGCCAAGCACCCAGGGGTTCAGACTGAAAGGTATGGAGCCAAGCACCCAGGGGTTCAGACTGAAAGGTATGGAGCCAAGCACCCAGGGGTTCAGACTGAAAGGTATGGAGCCAAGCACCCAGGGGTTCAGACTGAAAGGTATGGAGCCAAGCACCCAGGGGTTCAGACTGAAAGGTATGGAGCCAAGCACCCAGGGGTTCAGACTGAAAGGTATGGAGCCAATCACCCAGGAGTTCAGACTGAAAGGTATGGAGCCAAGCACCCAGGGGTTCAGACTGCCAAAAGGGGTTCAGACTGAAAGGTATGGAGCCAAGCACCCAGGGGTTCAGACTGAAGGTATGGAGCCAAGCACCCAGGGGTTCAGACTGAAAGGTATGGAGCCAAGCACCCAGGGGTTCAGACTGAAAGGTATGGAGCCAAGCACCCAGGGGTTCAGACTGAAAGGTATGGAGCCAAGCACCCAGGGGTTCAGACTGAAAGGTATGGAGCCAAGCACCCAGGGGTTCAGACTGAAAGGTATGGAGCCAAGCACCCAGGGGTTCAGACTGAAAGGTATGGAGCCAAGCACCCAGGGGTTCAGACTGAAAGGTATGGAGCCAAGCACCCAGGGGTTCAGACTGAAAGGTATGGAGCCAAGCACCCAGGGGTTCAGACTGAAAGGTATGGAGCCAAGCACTACTGAACTACCAACAGCTGCGTTCACTTTGAGTTCCTCCATATCTTTCTTTCTCTCTCTCTCTTTGCCTCTGTCGCTCGCTCTCTCTACTATAATTATTTTGTGCTGAACCTGGTGTCAGCCAGAACACGAGCGAGTTACACACGCCGTGTGTCAGCATAAACCCAACAGTGTCCAGAGAAGACAAAAAGGAAGTGTATATTTGACAGCGGTGGCTAACCTTTGGACTGATCAAGTGGAATATAAGGGGAGGGTTTGAGTAACTTTATCGGTCAGTCGATGGCCTTGCCTTGTCAGACTCGGTTTTGAAAGATTTCTATGAGATTAAAATTCCACTGCATAATGTTGTAGCCCGCTTTTGTTGACACTGGCAGAACCGCTGTGTGCGTATGTAGCGCCACGGAGTTCAACTTCACCGTTACAGTTTGTGTTGGTGTATCAAGATAAAGTGTTGTCAACTTGAATGGACATTTCATTTAAGCCATAATCGCTGTTTTGCCAGTGGGTTTGGCATTGTATGTACAGTAGTAAATGTCTGACAATGCACAGTTTTAAATGCTAGCATTATATCATCATTCCTCTTATGTTTTCATAGACCGTAATCTGGCAGTATTACAGTAACTGTCAGTGTTCTCATCGTTCCACCGTCATGTGATATTGATCAGGAAGTGAGCGAGTCTGGAATGTAAGAGATGGGTCAGTGGTTCACAACCATTGACTACAGACTTAAAACCATGGTGTTATGAGCAGAGAAACGTCAGCAATTTTATTTGCCAATATCTTCAGTATCCCATAGATGGTGTGTAATACTATATATTTGCTACAGTACAGTTTTATCTTTTCTGCCCTAACCCTCAAAACACACACTTGCACATCCGGCCCAATAGACATAAATTAGACTAGACACACACACTGATGAAACTCTAGCATTTGGGCCTCAGAGTTGCGGTCCCCAGGAGAGCTCCCTTCACTCTTCAGTTCTAACAGGCCGGTCTGAAGGCCGTCTGGCCCCCGTCTAGACCCCTTTCTTTGAGGAAGCTGATCCAGCCGGTCACATCAGGACTCAGACGACATGCCATGGAGCTCAGGTCCCATACTCACCGAGCGTCTCAGTGAAGGAGTATTGAACAAGGCCTGGGACTCTAACAGGAAGGCCACCATGACGTCCGTTGGCCTTGTTTAGTAGGATAGTGTGCTGATGTGGATGAGCTGTAGTGCAACAGTGGACCATAGAGAACGCAACCTCATGTCTTGACCTTTTCAGTCAGTTTTAGTATACGTCTATGGTCCCTCTCTCTCGCCCTCTCTTTCCTCAGTGTTCAATCTTTTCTCTAGCCTCACTAAACCTCACAACAGGATGCGGTGATGACTTTGATCTTTCGGACCTCAGTCAGAACCCAACACAACCAGGAAGTCAGTCTCGTTCTATAACTACCGTGAGACTGTAAACAGGAAACAATCGTTGTGGTTCTGATTGGCTCGTTTGGTTGGAGCATAGTTACATTTCACAGGTCCTGCATAAAAATCTCATTTTAAGCGTCACACGCTTCGTAAATAACAGGTGTAGACTGACAGTGAAACGCATACTGACTGTGTTAACTCAAACCATGAGATAAAAGCACCTGCATAACTGTATATTTATCATAAGCCTATCTCTTTCTAGCTGCATCAGAGCTGTACAAGTATCTGTTGTCCATTACTCTATCTGTGTGTCCTTGAGGAGATGAGCTAACGCCAGTGATGCACACAGGGACAGGAAGTCAAGGCCAGCACCTGGGCCTAGCAGGGTGGGAGAGAGAACAAAAGTCTGTTTCCTCCTCTCTATTGAAATCTATTTAGGTGGGCCGGGGATGATACCAGTATCGCGATACTCGTTAGTGCCGTGGCCGGGAAACAAAACACAAAGCAGATTTCTTTAAGAAAACAGTCCTAATGTTGGAAACAATCATCATTATGTTGTCATCCAGAGCCACATGTATTTATTTTCCAAGCTATAGTACACAATATTTTACATACAGCTGGTTTTTAAAGGACCAAAGAGTCTGCTTCGTGTTTTCATTGTTGCCATGGATATGTTTTTGCGATACTGGTATCTTCCCGGCCCTACTATTTAGGTCAGGTGGGAGAGAGCCTCCATCTTAGCGTGTTGTGCTATGCTAGGACCAGGAGTTTTCCTAACCACAACATCTGGCCAGGAAAAACTCTGTTGGCCCAGTTATAGGCCTGGACTAGGGCCCAGATTTGTTCTTGGTAGGAAAAATGCCAGGCCCTGTGGCCATTGTTATGGTCATCCCCCTCGCAAGAGACTGTGGGACACAGAACACCAAGAGGTAGGCTACATAGGGAGAGAGAGAAGTAGGCTCTGTTTGTTAAGGAGATTCCACAGAGACGTTCTGCATTTCCAGCTCATTGTCTGGGAATGCCATTTCACTTGGGGGATGAGACGGTATCGTCCGTCTGGCCTTCGCTCACGTCGGGATACTGGCGCTCCGTGATCCCAGGTCCATCCAGCACGTGTGAAATCCATGACAGGGATATCCTTGGATGCTTCCTCGGAAACACGTGATCCTTCTTCTCTGTCTTCTAGTGGAATGATGTTTGAAAGAGTGACCTCTGAATGTATAGAAAACCGTGGGAAAACCGCATAGTAGAACTGAGTCGAGGAACATTCCTATTTCGCTATAGTAATTCCCGTGATGTCTCTCTCTGAAGTCCTTGTCAGGCAGATGGCGACCGTTGAGAAAGTTTCATCTCTAGGTCATATTAAATCATATGCAGCCATCTTGGATCTTATGACAACACTTAAGTCCTATCAGTGTTATGCCTGTCTGACAGTCTCTATGCAACCGTGGTCTTTGGTCTTACACCCAGCTGACTGTTTTTAAGCATTGAGCATTAAATCATACATTGTACAGTCTCTCTCTGATAATAACACTTAAGTCCTATCAGTGTTAGGCTTATACTGACTGTCTCTCTATGCAGCCAACCCTGGAGCCTGTTCAAGAGCATGTAACGTTAAAGAACATTCAGATAGAAATGTATGTGGTAGAAAAGATGGGACTGTCTGTCAGATTGAATAGGGAATCAAGTCAGCTCTGTTCATTCTATTTCTGTCTGCAACGTTCAGAACATTTCAGATCACTGGATACACCAATGGTCTTTCAGCTCACTGTTTGCGAAGCACTAGTCCTGGACCGAGTTGAAAGTAGCCAGAACCTTGGAATCATTCAGCCTAATCATAGAACACAAGAGGGAGGAAAGGGGGGTTATGGGGGATGGAGTCCAGTGGCAAAGTGGTTTGGACATGGAAATAACTTACAACCATGTTCTGTTTTATAAGTGGCATATGGGATTGGGTCTCCCGTTCTAATTGAAGATTTGGGAGATGGGATGTGTTTTTAGTAACAGCCAAAGCAACGCACATCCTTAAAATGGAGGGCACATTTTTTAGACTCCGGAATTGAACTCCAATATTCCCCAAATCCATGAGAGCGTAATGGAGGAAGCATGAGAGAACAGTTAGTCGTTGGAAATAAATGTTTAGTTGAGAACCTTTTTTAAAAGGTGTTTTGGGGGTTGTTAAGAGCATTTAGCACCTGAGGAGGTTTAGCAGTTTGCTAATGCTGCTATGCTAACGTTGGTTAGCTAGCTTTTCAATGCACAGGGAATGCAAGAACAAGGAAAGGCAGATCAGCAAAATAAAATAGAAAGATGTATGGTAACCATAGCAGCAGTGAGTGTTTAAATAGAGAGATACAGAGGGAAGGGGACTAGCAACACCAATCATACGACAGCATATAGACATCATGGACACTTGAGGCAGCTTCATTAAATAGTACCCTCAAAACACCAGTCTCAACGTCAACAGTGAAGAGGTGACTCCGGGATGCTGGCCTTCTAAGCAGAGTTCCTCTGTCCAGTGTCTGTGTTCTTTTGCCCATCTTAATCTTTTCTTTTTATTGGCCAGTCTGAGATATGGCTTTATCTTTGCAAATCTGCCGAGAAGGCCAGCATCCCGGAGTCGCCTCTTCACTGTTGACGTTGAGACTGGTGTTTTGTGGGTACTATTTAATGAAGCTGCCAGTTGAGGACTTGTGAGGCGTCTTGTGTGCTTTTCTTTTCTTTCAAAAACAGGACATTTCTAAGTGACCCCAAACTTTTGAACGGTAGTGTACATACACACACACATACACACACACACACACACACACACACACACACACACACACACACACACACACACACACACACACACACACACACACACACACACTCTTTAGGCCATAACAGAACTGATCATCAGCTTGGAGTTACTGAGTAGTACAGTGAGGTCATGGATGTGTGTGACTGTGATGTCATAACCAACTCGCAACCACAGGGACTAGCTTAGCATCTTCTCCATGGGATTCAAGTTGACTTCTAAGAGGCAATGTCTACAAGGCCAAACTAGCCTCATATTTTTGTTCAAACTTATTTTTAGGATTTTTAGGATTTTCTCACAAAGCCATCAGTAACCTGGGGGAGGTGTGTCTCCTTTTGTTAATTTGGTATTAATGCATTGTACTCATCCATAACTCATCCATATCTCATACAATATTCAAGAATGCATGTAGAGAATACAAGGCAGATATATGACTTTCATTTATATAAGGCTATGCAAGTCTAAGGCCATTTGAGGCCGTGCAAGTGGGTGTATAAATTGGACCACATTTTATAACATACAGTACCACACTGTGTCATACAACTGGCACCAGTTAAACTTGTATAAACTTATAGAGTGCCATCTGCAGTCGTATGTAGTGACAGATTGGCACCACTAATAACGAGTTATTGAAATGATTTGAGCTTGGCTTAATTGCTTGTTGCTGCCATTTTCCTTTGTGATGTTGCTGAGATTGCTTTTCCAGCTTCTCTCTACCCACTAACCTCAAGCAGCTACGATGCCAGGGACGTCGAAACAGTTCATGTTGCTCCTCTGGAATTAGAATACACTGTTCATATATTTGCTGTTGTATTTGTTTAGTCCAGGACTAGCAGTAATGTTTGTTTAGGAAACCGGCCCTAAGTGCACTCTGATTATCATCAATGTCAGAAATGGTAGTATGGATGACTCATTGACTGAGTGTGTCTGTCTCATCTCACCCTCCATGCAGCTCTAAAGAGGTCATTTGAGGTGGAGGATGTGGACACCTCAGTCAACTCCTCGCCAGGCTCCCGCCGCGTGCCCAACAACACCAACCACCGCCCCGTCATGTCCCCCACCAGCATCTACTACCGTGAACTGGGCGCCAGCAATAACAACAACGGCTCCATCTCCAAGACCATCATGGGAGGGGGAAGCTCCAAGCCTCCTGAACCCATATCCCGGGGGCGCACGGAGCTCTCCATCGACATTTCCTCCAAGCAGGTAGATCCAACCAGCCCTGGTTCCCTCCGATTCGGAGCAAAACGACCCGAGGTCCTAGGCCACTCCAAGACGCCCGAGATGGGCCACAAACGGGAGGTGGCCTTCTCTAAAACGCCCCAGGAGGTGGTGATTCGCACAGGGGCCCGGAACCCCGAGCCACCCAGCCATGCCCGGAGGATCGAGCCCCTCAGTCTGGGGGATGGCCCGGCCGTGAGGACCACACCAGGGATCAGCGTCACCAAAGCACCTGAGACAACGGGGAATGGAAAGAACAACCACGAGAACCATGGTCATCATGCACCGGTCCACCACCCCAACCCCCACCACAACACCATCGTCACCACCATCCGCTGCTCCTCGCCCAACCGCACCAAGTCCCCCAACCCTGACAGTGAGTAACCTCTGACCCTAGGTTTCTTCTCATGAACCCTCTAAGTCTTTAGGTTCCTCATGTGATCCTGGATGTAGTCACTCTAACAGAGTGAGGGCCTTCAAGTGGTGGGGAACACAAGCAGCCGTAGAGATGCTTGGGTTTGTAGGAAGACCCCAACTTTCTGTTGTGTTTCAATTGTGTCACTGTGAAGTTGCTATGGAGATCAGTATATGCATGTGTAAGCAAGGGAGAGTAAAGCAGTGTTTTGAGGCTTTGGGTGTGTGTGTGTGTGTGTGTGTGTGTGTGTGTGTGTGTGTGTGTGTGTGTGTGTGTGTGTGTGTGTGTGTGTGTGTGTGTGTGTGTGTGTGTGTTGCTAACCACTAATCATAGGATCTGGTGTGTTTGGTAGTGTGTGTGTGTTTGATCTGGGCTGGAGTTCCCCGTGGCATAACACAGGCTTCTGAGCAGAGGCTTTGGTATGAGAAAGCAGACCACTGATCTGGGGACTGTTTCTAGGAGTGGCCTCTCCAACACAGGCTGAGTGCCTCCAGTCGGATACATCCTGCCTTGGTGGAGAGATGCCACTCTGTAAAAGGGGTATGAGTAAGCAAAGTGCATCGTAGACTGGTCTCAGATCTGTTTGTGCTATCTAGCCAACTCAAGTCGTTTTTTTGTCATGCCAAACATGATCTGGGACCAGTGAGGCTAGGTGTATATATAGAAACCGTGTACTATGGTCCTGCATTCATGTCAGCTTTCTATTTTAAGACTATTGGCAATATGCACATACCTCCGCAGTACACAGTAGTGTTGGTATCCACATTTTGGATACAATTTTAGTTTTCAAACCTCCAGTGGTGGGGGTACAGAACATTTTCCAGAACACATCATCCCTCTCCAGTTGCCCTCTACTACCTCACAGAGGGACTGGACGATGCAATTGCACACAGAGTGGAGAGCTCTGGGTCCCCGGAGTGGGCCTGTAAGAGGAGAGGTCTGTTTGATTAAAGCCAAGCCTGGGCCTGTCTGTCACTACGGCCTGTGTCTCCTGTCCCTCCCTCTGCTCTGTCTGGAGCCCAGCGTCTCAGTCCCCGATCAATGAATGTTCGGCTGCTTTGTTTTTCAATTCCCTCTCAACTCAGTCCCCTATCGCTGCATGTACAAAAAATATTCAGGCAATTTGTTCTTCAATTCATGCACTCTTGGTAGACTGTGAGATAACAACAATATATTGTTTTATTTTCCTACATACACATACACACCAGCTTAATCATTGGCCACACAATTCAAAAAGCATGGCCCAACATCAGGCCAAATTAGACGTCGTGCAGGAGATGAATCATTGTCATGGTCTCTCTCATTCATGTTTCCCTTCTCTGTGGTATCCAGAGTTCTGGTATCATCAAAGGTTGGATTTGCCTCAAAGAAAAAAATAACTTTGTCATGTAATTCATAACAGAAAGGCAACTAAAGAGGTTGAGGTTTAATTGGAAAAGTTCTGGAGTCTTCTATGGGTTTTGAACAAGGTTCCGCCTAATTGTATTGTATTTAATATATAGGAACCAAAACAAACCGAAAGCACATCGCTCCGCAATCAACCAACCCATTGCTTCATAACTCCACAAACAGGTTTTGAATGAAATTCATAGTATGAATTACACTCCTTGAATATTGTATTTGGGTCAGGATGTGCCGGATATTATGAATGTTTGAAAGGCAGAATGAAAGCAGAACAATATTTGGTTATGGGTGCATGTAAATGATCCTCCAGTGCAGATTGTATCCGAATGGGATGTGGGAGAGATTCCTGAGAGAACACATTCCTTTGGGAACGCCGTGTTGGCTGGCCAGGAGCACCGGGTGGGCACAGGGTGCATGTAGGGTAAGGGGATTGCTTTTCAACGAGTAGAATTGGAATTTCAGTTTACTGACTGAAGTGAATTGGAATTGACCCCAACTCTTGGGGGGAGTGGGGAATGTGGTGGCTGAGCTTTTTTAAATGGTTTGATACGCTATAGTAGTACTAGTGCAGCACTGCTGTCAGCTGGCATGATTAACAGGGAAACTGGGGGATTATTTTTAAGGTCTTGAAATGGTCAGTGTAGTTGCCATTTGAAATTAATCAGCAGTGCTTGTTTGTTTTTTTAAACACGTTGATTTTTATAGCCTTCAGGTGGCGTATGAGTTGACTCATTTCTCAGTGATGTCTCTTTCGCTGTCTCGTCTAGGCCTCTTCCGTTGTGTCTCCACTGACAAACAGGAAACCATGAATCTACCACAGAGCCTGAAACCTCACATATGGGGTTGAAAAATGTAGCTTGTGCGCAATCCTTACTAGAGAACACAGATATACATATCTCTGTATGAGCCCATATTAACATTCATTATACATGACAGTAGAGGTTAGATGTGGCACACAGACACTGGTACTATCCCATACCATAACCGCCACCAATGCAGTCCCGATCATACCGTGTAGCATAATTTAGCTTTCAACATTCAGATCTCAACCGCTTCGTTACACAAGATAATTGAACTTCTAAACATCTTACTTCCACCCTTGTTCGTTCATGTCTTTTTAAATAGAATCCTCCTCATTTGACCAAGGTGCTGGGTGTCCCCATTGATCTCGGATGAGTGTCCACATGGTCCCAATTGATCTCGGATGAGTGTCCACATGGTCCCCATTGATCTAGGATGAGTGTCCACATGGTCCCCATTGATCTAGGATGAGTGTAACGAACCAGTGTTTAGATGAAACAGAGGTGGTTCTCAATGGAGCAAATCTGGATGTGTAGTCTGGAAACAGCAGCTGTTAGGGTCTCATCCATCCATTCATTCATCCATGCATGCAAGGAAAATGAGGATGGACTGAACCTTTAAACTCCACTATGTCCATTCTGCAAAGCTCCACATTCTTTCCCTTAATACTTAAATCTCTTTTCACACTCAATTCAGAAATGGCAGTTAGCCTTTTTTTCAACCCCAGTCGTAACAGTTGTCTGTTTTCAGTGTTCTGGTAAACACTGAATGGTAGTCAGTTGGAAAGGGTTAAGAAAGTGGAAGAAATAATTTGATGTTGTGTTTTGAGGGTTAATTCTGGGGTCAGCTAGGTGTTTTTACAGGTCAAATATCTTATTTCTTTTGAATAAGCAACAGCTGCTTTTTTGGGGGCTCAGGGGCCCTTCGTCTTCAGTTTGGATGCAACGTGTATTGGAGAGGGCTTCACATCAAATTAGGGTAATTTAGCGTGAGCTAAGTTTAGAATGTCATAGTTTCACTGGTCAGTTTTAATCAGGTGAATCAGCCAGAGACCCAGCAGGCTTCAAAGGCTACCAGAGCTCTGTAGAATGTTTTTTATGCCTGTCTGCTATTCTGACTCGTAAAAAGAAGGCAAGGCTTTCTATAAAAGTTTGATGGTGCCCCATCTATTGGATCTTCAAACGCCAATGTTTTTCTTGTAGCTCATAAATTATGAGGAAGGTGAAATGTTTTGCTACACCCGCAACAGCATGTGTAGGTGACCAATCAGATTTGATCAGTGGTCACTGTTGAGGGGAGGGAAACTGATGGTTCTCGTCTGTTGTGCCAGTCCAGCCGGAACAGAGAATTCAGACGACAGATTCCCAGTCCGGTTAAGCCACTGCCATCAGCACCCTTTTTTTCTCCTAGCTCTCTCTCTCTCTCTGTGTGTGTGTGTGTGTGTGTGGTCTCTATTCTTAGAGAACCCAGACGTTACCCACCAGATGGCACAGGGGGAGCTGGCATTGTGGTACCCAGGCATGGGATGGCTTATAGACCCTTAATATGTCATTAGTGCTGATTTGTGTCCTGTCTCTTAGAGAGGCTGCTTCCTGCACAGTAGGGTCTGTACTCTTTTTTTATTTTTTTATTTTTTTGTTAACCCTTATTTTACCAGATAAGTTGACTGAACACATCTAACTTATAGCAATGACCTGGGGAATAGTTATTAGGGGGGGGGGTGTAAATGAGCCAATTGGAAGCTAGGGATGATTAGATGGTCATGATGGTATGAGGGCCAGATTGGGAACTTAGCCAGGACACCGGGGTTAACACCCCTACTCTTATGATAAGTGCCATGGGATCTTTAGTGACCACAGAGAGTCAGGACACCCATTTAACGTCCCATCTGAAATGTTTATTTTTATTTAACCTTTTATTTATTTATTTAAGGTGGCACCCTACACAGGACAATGGGGCATTTGGGATATTTCTTTTTGTTGGGACCAGAGGGAAAGGTGCCTCCTACTGGCCCTCCAACATCACTTCCAACAGCATCTGGTCTCCCGACCAGGACAAACCCTACTTAGCTTCAGAGGCAAACCAGCAATGGGATGCAGGGTGATATGCTGCACGCATGCAGGCAGGCAGGTAGGTAGGCACATGAAACCACATCATCAACAAAGGCCCTGTACATGCCATTGTGTCATGCTTTCCCTCCCCCTTTAACATCAAATTAGCACTTTGTGTCTGTTCAACAGGAATAACAGCACATCTGCTCTTACATACAGTAGGGACTAATGCGGTTTCAACCAACCAACGGGTTCACATTTCCCCATTTGATCGAATGTTTAATGTGAGCTTAATGAAGGCGCATAAAGAAGTTGAGTGCTTTGCCGGTTGAGGGAATACAAAAACAAAACCCAATACTCTGACGGTGATGTGCGTTGATTGATGACGGTAAAGAGGAACGGATTTTTCTTCTATAAAGTTCATGTTCCCAGGACGTTTCAGCCAAGCCGCTCTGTGGTATCTTAGCCTCCATCTATCATCACAGGGTCTGGGAAAGTGAAGGTTGAGACTGCAGCTTCACACAGATACTGGCAAGTGAAGGTGTGGTCCAACTCAACCGGCACCACCTACCCATTCTCTTCTATTGTGGTGTTTCAATCTGACTATTAGTGGAGGAGAAAAGGACATTCAGTTCAGAGATTTACAGTCGTTCAGATATTCTTTCTGGGGTGAGAATTTAGAAGTGTGTTTTTTTTTTAAATTATTATTATTTGTATTAATTTCACCTTTATTTAACCAGGTAGGCTAGTTGAGAACAGGTTCTCATTTACAACTGCGACCTGGCCAAGATAAAGCAACATGGAATACACAAGGAATAAACAGTCTATATACAGTCTATATACATTGTGTGCAAATAAGGTAAGATAAGGGAGGTAAAGGCAATAAATAGGTCATGGTGGCGAAGTAATTACAATATAGCAATTAAACACTGGAATGGTAGATGTGCCGAAGATTAATGTGCAAGTAGAGATACTGGGGGTGCAAAAGAGCAATATAAATACAGTATGTGGATGAGGTAGATAGATGGGCTGTTTACAGATGGGCTATGTACAGGTGCAGTGATCTGTGAGCTGCTCTGACAGCTGGTGCTTAAAGCTAGTAAGGGAGATATGAGTCTCCAGCTTCAGTGATTTTTGCAGTTCGTTCCAGTCATTGGCAGCAGAGAACTGGAAGGAAAGGTGACTAAAGGAGGAATTGGCTTTGGGGGTGACCAGTGAAATATACCTGCTGGAGCGAGTGCTACAGGTGGGTGCTGCTATGGTGAACAGTGAGCTGAGATAAGGCGGGGCTTTACCGAGCAAAGACTTATAGATGACATGGAGCCAGTGGGTTTGGCGACGAGTATGAAGCGAGGGCCAACCAACAAGAGCGTACAGGTCGCACTGATGGGTAGTATATGGGGCTTTGGTGACAAAACGCATGGCACTGTGATAGACTGCATCCAATTTGTTGAGTAAAGGGTTGGAGGCTATTTTGTAAATGACATCGTCGAGGATCGGTAGGATGGTCAGTTTTACGAGGGTATGTTTGGCAGCATGAGTGAAGGATGCTTTGTTGCAAAATAGGAAGCCGATTCTAGATTTAATTTTGGATTGGAGATGCTTAATGTGAGTCTGGAAGGAGAGTTTACAGTCTAACCAGATACCTAGGTATTTGTAGTTGTCCACATATTCTAAGTCAGAACTGTCCAGAGTAGTGATGCTGGACAGGCGGGCAGGTGCGGGCAGCGATCGGTTGAAGAGCGTGCATTTAATTTTACTTGCAGTTGGAGGCCACAGAAGGAGAGTTGTATGGCATTGAGGTGAATCAGAGAATCACCAGCAGCAAGAGCGACATAATTGATGTATACAGAGAAGAGAGTCGGCCTGAGAATTGAACCCTGTGACACCCCCATAGAGACTGCCAGAGGTCCGGACAACAGGCCCTCCAATTTGACACACTGAACTCTGTCTGAGAGGTAGTTGGTGAACCAGGCGAGGCAGTCAATTGAGAAACCAAGGCTGTTGAATCTGCTGATAAGAATGAGGTGATTGACGGAGTCGAAAGCCTTGGCCAGGTCGATGAATACGGCTGCACAGTAATGTCTCTTATCCATTACGGTTATGATATCATTTAGGACCTTCAGCGTGGCTGAGGTGCACCCATGACCAGTTCTGAAACCAGATTGCATAGTGGAGAAGGTACGGTGGGATTCGAAATGGTCGGTGATCTGTTTAACTTGGTTTTAGAAGACCTTAGAAAGGCAGGGTAGGATAGATTTAGGTCTGTAGTAGTTTGGGTCTAGAGTGTCTCCCCCTTTGAAGAGGGGGATGACCGCAGCGGTTTTCCAATCTTTGGGGATCTCAGACGTTACGAAAGAGGTTGAACAAGCTAGTAATAGGGGTTGCAACAATTTCGGCAGATTACTTTAGGAAGAGAGGCTCCAGATTGTCTAGCCCTGCTGATTTGTAGTGGTCCAGATTTTGCAGCTCTTTCAGAACATCGGCTATCTGGATTTGGGTGAAGGAGAAATGGGGAGGCTTGGGCGAGTTGCTGTGGGGGTGCAGGGCTGTTGACCAGGGTAGGGGCAACCAGGTGGAAAGCATGGCCACCCGTAGAAAAATGCTTATTGAAATTCTCAGTTATCGTGGATTTATCGGTGGTAACAGTGTTTCCTAGCCTCAGTGCAGTGGGCAGCTTGGAGGAGGTGCTCTTATTCTCCATGGACTTTACAGTGTCCCAGAACTTTTTTTGAGTTTGTGCTACGGGATGCAAATTTCTGTTTGAAAAAGCTAGCCTTGGCTTTCACTGCCTGTGTATATTGGTTCCTGTATAGGTGATGTCCAGTGACTACCACACACGCATACGAGGGTCCTGGTTCGGCCCTGAAATTCTCAGCTCTGATAGACCAGTTGGGAACACTGTGTTTATTAAAAGTTTATTTGCATCACTTTTCCCAGGGCTTCCTTGTGGAAAGTCTGGGCCTTCCTAGTCCAAATAAAAGAGAGCTCATTCTGTAGTGGTTCCACAAAATGGTTCCGTATTGTGTAGAAAGCCATTGGAGAAGATTCTATACGTGACATTGAATTTAGTGTCCGATCTGAGGCAGCATGTTTTATGGGCACGCTCCCAACTGCCGTTATCAGACATGGACAGGAAATAACAATGACTTCCCATGTGCAAGGTGGACCAAAACGCAACACTTGAATCATCAGGCCCAGCCAGCTAAAGCGAGACGATGTGGATGCGAGTGTGATGAACAGGAAACCCAGAGACTGCGGTGAAGGTTTCACTGTGAAGACAGACGTGGCTGTTGATACTCATCCATATTCATCAGGTCAACATGCACACGCAGCTACAGGAGCAGGGGTGGGGGGTTAGAATGACGTGTCACAGACATCCAGAGCTGACGGTGTCTAACTCCAAAAGGGAGTTTGACTTTCTCTCCTACTGTGAGTGTACTGTATGGACACACAACTAGAATGTAAAGCACTGGAAACGACAGCCACAGTTCCCCGTATCTGGAGCACGTTGATAGTGGTCCGTGTTAACAGCGTGTGCATTCGTCTTGAAGTTTGTCTGTGGATCTTCTGCTCGCATGTTTGAATTCATTCACAGCTATCTTTGGCGGCTGTGATATGTCTCTGTCTGTGGTTTGGAGTGTCTGTAAACCTTGAGCAGTAGATGATACCACAGCACGCTGTCAAAGGAATATCACACCCAACTATCTCCTCCCACCCCTCCAGGGCTAACGTGTGTGTGTGTGTGTGTGTGTGTGTGTGTGTGTGTGTGTGTGTGTGTGTGTGTGTGTGTGTGTGTACATGCGACAGTTGAAAGCAGCTTGTTGTCTGTTTAGTAGGCTCGTCCAGACACTGCTTTGGCAGTTAGCCTTGCTACAATTGGCAGTCACACCTTCTCTTCAGCAACTTTGGACTATTTTAGGTCTACGTCAGCGTAGACTGTACTTTTCATCTACCTGCCTCCCAGTCACTCACTCGAGTGAGTTTTGTAACTGCTACTATTCTACAACATGAGTCTGTGTACCTTTTTCTTTTGTAGTTTGAAATATTGTGAGAACTACAAACACTTTACAGCTGCAGCTTGCCACCATTGTTCACCACAACACAGTAAAATGAATGGTTATTATAAGACACGGATGTGTTGTCTGCTTTTCTGTGTGTAATTTATTGGGCTAAAGTCTCTATAGGTTGTTGGCTGCCTCGCTCAGTTTAATTCCACAGGGATCTGTGTTTGTCTCTTTTAGACGGGGGGGACGGGGGGTTCTGAGTCACTTCATGTAATGTTTTGTGTCGGTGTATGAGTGTCTTGTCCTGTGGCTACAGTTGGACTCTTGTTAGAGTGACGTATTGTGTGAGGTGGAGTTGTTAACTGTGATATCCATGTTGATACTGCTGAAGCATAGCATCCATTATTCCTCAAACATGCCACAACTGTTGCGTAGAATCAGTCTGATAACTTACATTTGTCCGGTGTAGTTTGTTCAGTACAGCTGGAATTCAGCGAACATTCGTGACGAGTAGGATGGAAAATATTTATCAGAATGTTTGTCAGCATGGAACGCTCCTATTTAAAATGTTCAATGCTGAACACTGATCTCTCTCTCTCATCATCAGGGTCAGAGGTCAATCCGAGCCACAGCAACATGTCCGCCCCACCACATCCGCAACCCCCTGCCAAGGGAGCGTCACATGCCGCTGGCGACTTCAGCTACGTGGGCATCGATGCCATCCTGGAGCAGATGAGGAGGAAGGCCATGAAACAGGGCTTTGAGCTCAACATCATGATCGTCGGTGAGTGGTGTTGAACAGTGAACACACGCATGCAACACACACCCTTTTGAGATCATGGATGTGAGTGAATGGTTTTAAACACACATGAACACACACGTTCCTCTGTTACATCCACCCATCCCCAGAGAGAGCGAGATGCACATTATTTTCTATACACTCTATTTAAATGTTTTCAAAGTCACGCTGTCATTTGGAAATGAGCCTGGAGTGAGTGCTTGATCTTCCAGGACTAACTAGCGTGGAACCCCATTGGGGTACCCTTACCCCAAGTGCCCCTGAGATTGGTACACACTACACATAGTGGCATGCATCCTTCACTAGATAGATGAAAGTAGTCCGGCAGAGAGAGATGGTGGAGTAATGATGCCCATTAATGTTGACAGGCTCTAGCAAACTCTACCCTGCCCTCAGCTCACCACAGTTCGCGAGTCACCGGATCTCAGATCTCAACCCTATTGAACACTTATGGGAGATCCTGGAGCAGTGCCTGAGACTGCATTTTCCACCGCCATCAACAAAACGCCAAATTATTGAATGTCTCGTGGAAGAACAGTGTCTCATCCATCCCTGCAATAGAGTTCCAGTCACTTGTAGAATCGATACCAAGGCACATTGAAGCTGTTCTGGCGGCTCGTGGTGGAGCAACACACTATTGAGACACTGTTGGTGTTTCCTTTATTTCGGCAGTTACCTGTACTTTACCACGGTGAGAAGTGATTGAAAGCTACAAAGAGCATGTTGAAGGACCTCTAGTCTCTCTTCCAGCTTAGATGTCTCTTTTTGTGTTTGGTGGCAGTCAGTGGGGGATGGTGGTAGAGTAGAGCACACAGTACTCCCTGCAGGAGTGTGTTTTGTATACATACTAGCTGTCATAGTGGTTCTGAGGAGATCCTAAACCATTGGAATGTGTTTGTTTAAAATAAAGGTGGCATCTCATGGTACCAAGTCAAAGAAAACGTATCTGGGCAAGGTCAAAAAGTATTACTTTCTCTCATTGCTCATCATCTCATGTAGGAAGATCAATTCAATAAAATAAAAATCCGCCAGACTTTCATAATCTCTGACTAGGCTGTATCTTTCTCTTGTTGGCACGCCGTCACTGACATGCATCACAACCCTCATAGTTGTTTTCGGCAAAGGGCAGCATTAAGCCAGCGCTCCATCAGAGACGTCAGACGCGTGTGCCCACTGGAAGTGGAGTCGGAACGTTGGAGAAAGGCAGGCTTGTAGTGAATGATAGTTGTGTTCATGAGCCCAGGTTATGTTGTGCAATTGTGCGCTTACATGTTATAGTCGCTATTGGTGTGAGAGACATGACTCGCATGATAAAGGCCAGGTTAGAATAGAGGGTTGTTGTTGATGCATCCCTATCTGTACATATAGGATCTGTCCATCAAGTCCTGATGATTAAGTTAAAGAAGACATTTTATAAGGTTGTCCTTTTTACAGGGGTATAGTTGATTCAGTGACCTACAGTATCCGGGGTCAAACTCGATGTGAAGTCGTTTTACTACTGTACAAGTGCCTAACTCTGATTTGGTTTTGAAGTGGCCGTTTCGGCTATCCTCTATGACCGTCTTTCCTAAACTCGGTCCCGAGGCCCCCTCTGGTTTTTTTTGCCCTGGCACTACACAGCTGATTCAAATGGCCAACTCATCATCAAACTTAGATTTTTTTCAATCGGCTGTGATGTGCTAGGGCAAGAACCTAAACGTGCACCCATAAGGAGTCCCGGGACAGAGTTTGACACAGCAGCAGTGCTCTCTGTCCCTCTCTAAAGGCATTGTCAGAAAGGTCAGTGGAGATGTAATCAGACTCCAATCTCTGAAGGCCCCTCTGTGAGATGTATTACCCTAATCCCAGCCCTAAAGCCCCTTAGACCGCAGCAGTGTCCCCTATGCATAAAGGCTAATTAAGCTGGCACAGCTGTGCTGCCGATGCTAATGGATGCCTATGGGGAGGTAGAGGAATCAATCAAATGTATCTATAAAGCTCTTCTTACATCAGCAGATGTCACAAAGTGCTGTACAGAAACAGACTAAAACCCCCAACAGCAAGCAATGCAGATGTAGAAGCACTGTGGCTAGGAACAACTCCCTAGAAAGGCAGGAACCTAGGAAGAAACCTAGAGAGGAACCAGGTTCTGAGTGGTGGCCAGTCCTTTTCAGGGTCTTGGTGAGGAGTGTGTGTGGCTGGTCCATCTGTCCTCTGTGGCCCGACAGATAGCAGGCTGGGTTGGCCCGACAGATAGCAGGCTGGGTTGGGCCAGGCGACAGATAGCAGGCTGGGTTGGCCAGGCTGGGTTGGCCCGACAGATAGCAGGCTGGGTTGGCCCGACAGATAGCAGGCTGGGTTGGCCCGACAGATAGCAGGCTGGGTTGGCCCGACAGATAGCAGGCTGGGTTGGCCCGACAGCTGCCAGGCTGGGTTGGCCCGACAGCTGCCAGGCTGTTGTCATAGTCAGTGAGTGCATGAGGACACACACTTTTTCTAGCTCGGTCTGTCACATGACTTGTGTGTAGGGTCTCTGTTCGGAGTCAGGAAAGCTATTGTACATTCACGACAGGTTAGAAGAGCCTCATGGTTGAAGATAAGCCCCTCTGTTATTGTGTGTGTCCAGACCTATAGTTCACCCCGTGTTGGTCTTTAACAGGTCAGAGTGGTCTGGGGAAGTCGACCCTGATGAACACCCTGTTCAAGTCTAAGGTCAGCAGGAAGTCGGTGGTGTCCACCCCCGAGGAGAGGATCCCCAAGACCATCGAGATCAAGTCCATCAGTCACGGTAACACACACACACATACATACAAACGGATCTGTGGTATGCAGTATACATTATAATATGTATTTGTGTAATATGTATGGTATGCAGTATACATAATACATGTCATGGATATCTCCTGTGTCTCTGTCTAGACATCGAAGAGAAGGGCGTGAGGATGAAACTAACGGTAATCGACACTCCCGGCTTTGGGGACCACATCAACAACGAGAACTGGTGAGTTGTTTTTTATTATTTTTTATTATCCCTACCGCAGAGTGTATGACTGTGTCGTCGCCTGTCTGTGAACTCCATTTTCCATGTGCCCCCCCCAACAGCTGGCAGCCAATCATGAAGTTCATCAACGACCAGTATGAGCAGTACCTGCAGGAGGAGATCAACATCGACAGGAAGAAGAGGATCCCAGACTCACGGGTTCACTGCTGCATGTACTTCATACCACCTACTGGACACTGGTGAGTTATGGTCTCTCTCACACACACACACACACACACACTCTGTTTGTTTGTCTGGGACTTCACCACTTCCTCTAGACTACCCTCCTTTTCTTTCGACCACTTATAGAAGTCATCTTGTCCACCGAGACTCGGAGGTATCGCTTTGGGAATCAGGTTTCACAAAGACTCCTTTGACTGCAGACGCTTTGGTACCCACTGTCTTGGAAAACTATAGTACCCACTGTCTTGGAAAACTATAGTACCCAATCCAAGGAAATGGTTAAGTGTCTTCAGTCTGTCTCGGAGCATGTAAAGATTCTGTCAAGGGCCTGCAGTTTTCTAGACGTGTATGCATTACTAACAGAATAGTTTTAAACACCCAGGTGGTGGCTAGTTGTTTCATTTTTCAAGGCGACAGGTAGCCTAGTGGTTAGAGCGTTGGACTTGTAACCGGAAGGTTGCAAGATCAAATCCCCGAGCTGACAAGGTCTGTCGTTCTGCCCCTGAACAAGGCAGTTAACCCAAGGCCGACATTGAAAATAAGAATTTGTTCTTAACTGACTTGGCTATTTAAATAAAGGTTTAAAAATAATAATACTCCTTCCTTTCACGTCTGCAGTTTTATTTAACAGGGATGAAAGTGTCTGTGTGGGCACCCTGGGTGTATTTGCATATATATATATACACACACATACACTGTCTGAACACATATCAGGACTCCATCTACTGGCTCACAATTGTCTCTTCCATCCGCCCACATAATTTCCTTGACCTGTAGCTCAACAGTTGTCCAGCAGTTATTCTCTGGAGTGTATTGAGTGTGTGTATCCCACTGTTTGACACACTCCCTCACCTACCCCTCAAGACACCACAGCTGCATTGTGTGTTTGTGTGTCTATGTGGCAGCTCTACAGTCAGTGCATTGTCCAGACCCTCTTTCGCAAAGCACGAGCCAAAATTATTCTCTCGTTCTCTCTCGTCCCAAAAGCTAAAATGCCTCACTTCCCCTGCCAATCCCCTCCCTCTCTCACCCGCTTGACCTTGAGTGCATCCCCCCTCCCCCAAACAGGCTCTCTTGGAAACTTCGAAGCACCTGTCCCCTCTAGGGACCTCTTAATCAGGCCTGGAAACAGGGGGAGCAGGAAGAAGGATCTTCTTAACTGCCACCAGGAGACTTCAGAGCAGGAGCACAAAGAGGATGTCCTACCCCTCCACTCACCACCACTCACTGTGGGGCTGAAGCTACAACCTGGCACTGGGCTAGAGAACACAAGCAACAGGCATAGGGATGCATAAAACACACACACACACACACACAGAGTCAGCAAAAGCAGATGGGACGAAAGGGGACGGGGGAGAGACAATAATAATGTGTTGAGTAGCCAATGCTCCTCTACAGGACAATCTAAGGATGAAACCCTGTGGGTTGAACCTGGCTCATGGTCTAGACTCGAACTATTCTCCCAACTCCCGTTCTTCTCTCCTCTTCATTCCTCTCACAAATGACTTGAGGTCTGCAACAAGGGCCTGTAACCAATTACTAACACACCATGCCAAGGCCATGGCTGCGTAACAAATGACACCCTATTACCTATTTTAGTCCACTACTGTTGACCAGCACCCCTATGTCTCTGGTCAAAAGTAGTGAACTACATAGGGAATAGGATGCCATTTGGGAATTAACCCATGTGTCTTGGATAGCTCCATGCTTTGGTGCCATTATGTCCGTAATAGACACTACGCTGAATATTCAGTAATACTGGTATCTCATATCACCAAATAATAGCAGAGACATCAAGTTTTATAGCTCAATGGTTGTGGCTCTTTTTATTGTCAAACTTCTTGACTGCAATTTGAAGGTATTAGACCCTGGGTTAGTTGGAGTTCTTTAAGTGTCAGCAATTTGCTTCAAGGTTTCATTTAGTAGCTAGACTGGTTTTCAATAGACGTAGGATACGTCCCAAATGGCACCCTATGCTCTGTGGGCTATGGCCAAAAGTAGTACACAATATAGGGAATAGGATGCCATTTATGTCGCACCTGTAGCGAATGGAAGCGGATGCAGTCTTGACTGCCTAGCAGCCGTTGACTGAATGGTTGACCACACTCTTTCCCTCAAGGCTGTCTTCTTGTTACCTCATGAAGGGTGCTTTCTTTGAGAACTACCAGGTTATCCCACGGTTACGCCAGGCAATGTTGCACTTGGATTCTCTTGACCCGCGAGGTGGTTTTAAAGACATCAGAGAAAGAGGAGGGAAGAGAGCAGTCTACAGTGCGGTCACCCCCCCCCGCCCCCCCTTCCTCTACGTGGTTGCTTCCATTTTGACCACAGAACAGCTCCCAGAGAATTTGCACTGACAGCTCAGCCCTCCCTCTGCAGACACAGCATTCCAAGTTGACTATTTCCCCTTTTTGAAGTGAAGAATTTGAGCATATGGCATCTCTGTGCATAAATATGTACAGTACATATGTTTAGTGTGTAGGCGTGCATTGTGTGTGCTGACCTTTTTTTGTTGGTAATTTCCCGTTTTAAGTGAAGAACTGGAGTATAGCTGTATTGTGCGTAGACATGCACATGTGCATATCTATCTGTGGTCTGTGGTATGTGCGTGTGTGTTGACTGATATGTGGTGCACATGTGCATATCTATCTGTGGTCTGTGGTATGTGCGTGTGTGTTGACTGATATGTGGTGCACATGTGCATATCTATCTGTGGTCTGTGGTATGTGCGTGTGTGTTGACTGATATGTGGTTCACATGTGCAGTGCGTCAATTTGAACCTCGCTCTCATCTATTTGTTCAGAGGCGTGTGAACATCTTCATAGTCAAACATCAACCGTATGTATTCACTGACCTGTGTACAGTAGGCGTACATACCACTGATGCACATGAAACACTGTGTGTGTCTGACTTACGGTCCACACAGCTGAGGTCACGGTTCCTGAGGGGGCAGGAGATCAAATTATAGGCGGAGCCAAGGAGAGCTGCAGCAGGGCTATGACCTATGGGAGCTCTCTCTCACACTCTTCCTCTTTCTTTCCATTAAGTGGTGTTCTCTCTGTGTCTGTGTCTGTCGCTCTGTGTCTGTCGCTCTGTTTCTGTCGCTCTGTGTCTGTCGCTCTGTGTCTGTCGCTCTGTGTCTGTCGCTCTGTGTCTGTCGCTCTGTGTCTGTCGCTCTGTGTCTGTCGCTCTGTGTCTGTCGCTCTGTGTCTGTCGCTCTGTGTCTGTCGCTCTGTGTCTGTCGCTCTGTGTCTGTCGCTCTGTGTCTGTCGCTCTGTGTCTGTCGCTCTGTCTCTCTGTGTCAGTCGCTCTCCTTCTCTCCCCCTTTCTCGCTCCTCACTCTCTCTCTCTCACTCTCTCACTCACTCTCTCACCATTTTATTTATTTTTATTTTACCTTTATTTAACCAGGTAGGCAAGTTGAGAACAAGTTCTCATTTACAATTGTGACCTGGCCAAGATAAAGCAAAGCAGTTCGACAGATACAACGACACAGAGTTACACATGGAGTAAAACAAACATACAGTCAATAATACAGTATAAACAAGTCTATATACAATGTGAGCAAATTAGGTGAGAAGGGAGGTAAAGGCAAAAAAGGCCATGGTGGCAAAGTAAATACAATATAGCAAGTAAAACACTGGAATGGTAGTTTTGCAATGGAAGAATGTGCAAAGTAGAAATAAAAATAATGGGGTGCAAAGGAGCAAAATACATAAATTAAAATTAAATACAGTTGGGAAAGAGGTAGTTGTTTGGGCTAAATTATAGGTGGGCTATGTACAGGTGCAGTAATCTGTGAGCTGCTCTGACAGTTGGTGCTTAAAGCTAGTGAGGGAGATAAGTGTTTCCAGTTTCAGAGATTTTTGTAGTTCGTTCCAGTCAATGGCAGCAGAGAACTGGAAGGAGAGGCGGCCAAAGAAAGAATTGGTTTTGGGGGTGACTAGAGAGATATACCTGCTGGAGCGTGTGCTACAGGTGGGAGATGCTATGGTGACCAGCGAGCTGAGATAAGGGGGGACTTTACCTAGCAGGGTCTTGTAGATGACATGGAGCCAGTGGGTTTGGCGACGAGTATGAAGCGAGGGCCAGCCAACGAGAGCGTACAGGTCGCAATGGTGGGTAGTATATGGGGCTTTGGTGACAAAACGGATTTCACTGTGATAGACTGCATCCAATTTGTTGAGTAGGGTATTGGAGGCTATTTTGTAAATGACATCGCCAAAGTCGAGGATTGGTAGGATGGTCAGTTTTACAAGGGTATGTTTGGCAGCATGAGTGAAGGATGCTTTGTTGCGAAATAGGAAGCCAATTCTAGATTTAACTTTGGATTGGAGATGTTTGATATGGATCTGGAAGGAGAGTTTACAGTCTAACCAGACACCTAAGTATTTGTAGTTGTCCACGTATTCTAAGTCCGAGCCGTCCAGAGTAGTGATGTTGGACAGGCGGGTAGGTGCAGGTAGCGATCGGTTGAAGAGCATGCATTTAGTTTTACTTGTATTTAAGAGCAATTGGAGGCCACGGAAGGAGAGTTGTATGGCATTGAAGCTCATCTGGAGGGTTGTTAACACAGTGTCCAAAGAAGGGACGGAAGTATACAGAATGGTGTCGTCTGCGTAGAGGTGGATCAGAGACTCACCAGCAGCAAGAGCGACCTCATTGATGTATACAGAGAAGAGAGTTGGTCCAAGAATTGAACCCTGTGGCACCCCCATAGAGACTGCCAGAGTTCCGGACAGCAGACCCTCCGATTTGACACACTGAACTCTATTAGAGAAGTAGTTGGTGAACCAGGCGAGGCAATCATTTGAGAAACCAAGGCTGTCGAGTCTGCCGATGAGGATGTGGTGATTGACAGAGTCGAAAGCCTTGGCCAGATCAATGAATACGGCTGCACAGTAATGTTTCTTATCGATGGCGGTTAAGATATCGTTTAGGACCTTGAGCGTGGCTGAGGTGCACCCATGACCAGCTCTGAAACCAGATTGCATAGCAGAGAAGGTATGGTGAGATTCGAAATGGTCGGTAATCTGTTTGTTGACTTGGCTTTCAAAGACCTTAGAAAGGCACTGTAGGATAGATATAGGTCTGTAGCAGTTTGGGTCAAGAGTGTCCCCCCCTTGGAAAGCAGCTACGGTCATCCCCCTCTTCAAATCTTTGGGAATCTCAGACGACACGAAAGAGAGGTTGAACAGGCTAGTAATAGGGGTGGCAACAATTTCGGCAGATAATTTTAGAAAGAAAGGGTCCAGATTGTCTAGCCCGGCTGATTTGTAGGGGTCCAGATTTTGCAGCTCTTTCAGAACATCAGCTGAATGGATTTGGGAGAAGGAGAAATGGGGAAGGCTTGGGCGAGTTGCTGTTGGAGGTGCAGTGCTGTTGACCGGGGTAGGAGTAGCCAGGTGGAAAGCATGGCCAGCCGTAGAAAAATGCTTATTGAAATTCTCAATTATGGTGGATTTATCAGTGGTGACAGTGTTTCCTATCTTCAGTGCAGTGGGCAGCTGGGAGGAGGTGTTCTTATTCTCCATGGACTTTACAGTGTCCCAGAACTTTTTTGAGTTAGTGTTGCAGGAAGCAAATTTCTGCTTGAAAAAGCTAGCCTTGGCTTTTCTAACTGCCTGTGTATAATGGTTTCTAGCTTCCCTGAACAGCTGCATATCACGGGGGCTGTTCGAATCTAATGCAGAACGCCATAGGATGTTTTTGTGTTGGTTAAGGGCAGTCAGGTCTGGGGAGAACCAAGGGCTATATCTGTTCCTGGTTCTAAATTTCTTGAATGGGGCATGTTTATTTAAGATGGTTAGGAAGGCATTTAAAAAAAATATCCAGGCATCCTCTACTGACGGGATGAGATCAATATCCTTCCAGGATACCCCGGCCAGGTCTCTCTCGGACACCCTTGGCATGTAGTGTGACGTGTATTGACACGCGTAGTGTTCTCTGTTCCTGCCCCGTTCCGTGTGCATGTCTCTCCCCTCTCCTGCGGGGGCCCCTCTATAGTCCAGCTGCTCCAGGTCTTTGATCTAGGGTGACCCATCATGGCTGGGATAATTGGAGGGGAGAGGAGACCATAAGGAGGAGCTGGAGAGGTGAACAACCAGAGGCATTACTGCCAGCCAAGCAGGGAGTGGTGGTAGCCTAGTGGTTAGAGCATTGGACTAGTAACCGAAAGGTTGCAAGTTCAAATCCCTGAGCTGACAAGGTACAAAATCTGTCGTTCTGCCCCTGAACAGGCAGTTAACCCACTGTTCCTAGGCCGTCATTGAAAATAAGAATTTGTTCTTAACTGATTTGCCCAGTAAAATAAAGGTAAATAAATAAAATACCATAAAGAGAGAGACTGAAAAGAGAGGGAGCCTATAGAAAGGAGGAGGAGGTACTGCCAGGCCAACTATGGTGCTGCTCATACAATTATCAGAAATTCAGAATGAGCAGAGAGCCCACTCTGTAAATGTGATGTACTTGTAGAGAGTATTGTCTTAAAATGAACAACATCAAAAAGTTTTTTTTTTTTTTTTAAGATATTCATATTTTGAATAAATTAATGTGAAAATGTGTATTTCAGAATCTAGACGTACGGAACAACCAGAGGCCCTGCCAGGCTAGCTATAGCCTGAACATTCTCATTCATTCTCCTCAGATAGAGCGCAGATAGGAGAGTTTATACAGGATAGAAAGAGATGAGATGGGGAAGAGAGAAGGTTTATAGGAGATAGTAGAGAAGCTCTAAGACTTGACAACTTGTGAGTAGGATGTACAAGCTTTGTGTGAGTGGTCAGTTGAAGACAATGTCTTTAGATCTCGATATGTATTCAATTGCATTATACCCACATTTTACCTCCTAAAACTGCCACCCATGATGAAAATCTTGAGGACCATTACCTGTTTCCAGGCTTATATCAGTTTCAGTTCTTAACCATTTTGTGTTTAACCTTGGAAAGAGGTTGTGATTCGTCTTTTAAATTTGAGAATTAGGGTTATACTGGTACACTGCTGCACAATTACCTTGTCATTGATCAGAAAAGAATAGACAATGGACCATCATTGCCCCCTAGTGGTATATCTGTCTCATATCATCCATGACTGAAAATACTTTGAATAAACGTTTTGGACATGCTTTCAATTATACCACAGTGCTGCATTACAATATAACCTACCAAGTTAAGCTACAGGACTGTTTTACTAGCACAGACTGGAATGTGTTCTGGGATCCTTCTGGGCGCATCACATCAGTCACATGCTTCATCAATAAGTGCATTGATGATGATGATCCCACAGTGACTACGTACATACCCCAACCAGAAGCCATGGATTACAGGCAACATCCACACTGAGCTAAAGGGTAGAGCTGCCACTTTCAAGGTGCGGGACTCTAACCCGGAAGCTTATAAGAAATCCCGCTATGCCCTCCAAAGAACCATCAAACAGGTAAAACATCAATACAGGACTAGGGTTGAATCGTAGTACACCGGCTCTGACGCTCGTTGGATGTGGTAGGGCTGCAAACTATTACAGACTACAAAGGGAAGCACAGCCGCGAGCTGCCCAGTGACACGAGCCTACCAAACGAGCTAAATTACTTCTATGCTCGCTTCAAGGCAAGTAACACTGAAGCATGCATAAGAGCATCAGTGTTCCAGACGACTGTATGACCACGCTCTCCAAAGCCGATGTAAGACCTTTAAACAGGTGAACGTTCACAAGGCCGCAGGACCAGATGGATTACCAGGACGTGAACTCCGAGCATGTGATGACCAACTTGCAAGTGTCTTCACTGACATTTGCAACATGTCCCTGACTGAGTCTGTAATACCAACATGTTTCAAGCAGACCACAATAGTCCCTGTGCCCAACACTAAGGTAACCTGCCTAAATGACTACCGACCTATAGCACTCATGTCTGTAGCCATGAAGTGCTTTGAAAGGCTGGTCATGGGCTCACATCAACACCATTATCCCAGAAACCCTAGACTCTCCCCAATTTCGATACCGCCCCAACAGATCCACAGAGGACCAAATATCTATTGCACTCCACACTGCTCTTTCTCACCTGGACAAAGGAACACCTATGTGAGAATGCTATTCATTGACTACAGCTCAGAGTTCAACACCATAGTGCCCTCAAAGCTCATCACTAAGCTAAGGACCCTGGAACTAAACACCTCCCTCTGCAACTGGATCCTGGACTTCCTGACATGCTTCTGCCAGGTGGTAAGAGTAGGTAACAACACATACGCCATGCTGATCCTCAACATGGATCAGCATGGCACCTCATTGGTGCGTGCTCAGTCCCCTCCCGTACTCCCTGTTCACTCATGACTGCATTGCCAGGCACGACTCCAACACCATCAAGTTTGCCGATGACACAACAGTGATAGGCCTGATCACCAACAACGATGAAACCGCCTATAGGGAGAAGGTCAGAGACATGGCCGTGTGGTGCCAGGACAACAACCTCTCCCGCAACATGATCAAGACAAAGGAGATGATTGTGGACTACAGGAAAAGGAGGACCGAGCATGCCCCCATTCTCATCAACGGGGCTGCAGTGGAGCAGTTTGAGAGCTTCAAGTTCCTTGGTGTCCACATCACCAACAAACTATCATGGTCCAAGCACACCAAGACAGTCATGAAGAGGGCATGGCAAAGCCTAGTCCCCCTCAGGAGACTGAAAAGATTTGGCATGGGTCCTCAGATCCTCAAAAGGTTCTACAGCTGCACCATCGGGGAACATCCTGACTGGTTGCATCCGCTGCATGGTATGGCAACCGCTCGGCCTCGGACCACAAGGCACTACAGAGGGTAGTGCGTGGGGCCAAGCTTCCCGCCATCTTGGACCTCTGTACCAGGCGGTGTCAGAGGAAGGCCCTAAAAATTGTCAGACGCTAGCCACCCTAGTCATAGACTGTTCTCTCTGCTACCGCACGGCAAGCGGTACCGGAGCGCCAAATCTAGGTCCAAAGGGTTTCTTAACAACTTCCACCCCCAAGCCATAAGACTCCTGAACAGCTTTTCAAAGGGCTACCCAGACCCCTCTCTTACGCTGCTGCTTCTCTCTGTTCATTATCTATGCATGGTCACTTTAACTCTACCAACATGTACATATTACCTCGACTAACCGGTGCCCCCGCACATTGACTCTGTACTGGTACCCCGTGTACAGTTGAAGTCGGAAATGTACGTACACCTTAGCCAAATGCGTGTAAACTCAGTTTTTCACAATTCCTGACATTTAATCCTAGTAACAATTCCCTGTTTTAGGTCAGTTAGGATCACCACTTTATTTTAAGAATGTGACATGTCAGATTAATGGTAGAAATAATTACTTATTTCAGCTTTTATTTCTTTCATCACTTTCCCAGAGGGTCAGAAGTTTACATACACTCAATTAGTATTTGGTAGCATTGCCTTTAAATTGTTGGGTCAAACATTTCAGGTAGCCTTCTACAATCTTCCCACAATAAGTTGGGTGAATTTTGGCCCATTCCTCCTAACAGATCTGGTGTAACTGAGTCAGGTTTGTAGGCCTCCTTGTTTGCACACACTTTTTCAGTACTGCCCACAAATTTTATATAGGACTGAGGTCAGGGCTTTGTGATGGCCACTCCAATACCTTGACTTTGTTGTCCTTAAGTCATTTTGCCACAACTTTGGAAGTATGCTTGGGGTCATTGTCCTTTTGGAAGACTCATTCTGACCAAGCTTTAACTGATATCTTGAGATGTTGCTTCAGTATATCCACATAATTTTCCTTTCTCATGAAGCCATCTATTTTGTGAAGTGCACCATAAATATGATGCTGCCACCCCCGTGCTTCACGGTTGGGATGGTGTTCTTCAGCTTGCAAGCCTCACTCTTTTCCCTCCAAATATAACAATGGTCATTATGGCCAAACATTTCTATTTTTGTTTCATAAGACCAGAGGACATTTCTCCAAATAGTACGATCTTTGTCCCCATGTGCAGTTGCAAATCATAGTCTGGCTTTTTATGGCGGTTTTGAAGCAGTGGCTTCTTCCTTGCCGAGTGGCCTTTCAGGTTATGTCGTTATAGGACTCGTTTTACTGTGGATATAGATACTTTTGTACTCTTCTCCTCCAGCATCTTCACAAGGCTTTGCTGCTGTTCTGGGATTGATTTGCACTTCTCGCACCAAAGTACATTCATCTCTAGAAGACAGAACGCTTCTCCTTCCTAAGCAATGTGACGTCTGCGTGGTTCCATGGTGTTTATACTTGCGTACTATTCTTTGTACAGATGAACGTGGTACCTTCAGGTGTTTGGAAATTGCTCCCAAGGATGAACCAGACTTGTGGAGGTCTACAATTTTCTTTCTGAGGTCTTGGCTGATTTCTTTTGATTTTCCCATGATGTCAAACAGAGGTACGGAGTTTGAAGGTAGACCTTGAAATCATCCACAGGTACACCTCCAATTGACTCAAATTAGGTCAATTAGCCTATCAGAAGCTTCTAAAGCTATGACATATTTTTCTGGAATTTTCCAAGCTGTTTAAAGGCAGTCAGTCAACATTTGTATGTAAACTTCTGACCCACTGGAATTGTGATACAGTGAAATAATCTGTGTGTAAACAATTGTTGGAAAAATGACTTGTCATACACAAAGTAGATGTCCTAACAGACTTGCCGAAACTATAGTTTGTTAAAAATAAATTTGTGGAGTGGTTGAAAAACACTTAGGTTGGAGTCATTAAAACTCGTATGTACACTTCTGACTTCAACTGTATGTAGCCTCGTTATTGTTATTTTACTGCTGATGTTTAATTGTTACTTTTTTATTTTCTATTTAAGTTTTTAAAAATCTTAACTTAAAGCATTGTTGGTTAAGGGCTTATAAGTAAGCATTTCACTGTAAGGTATTCGGCGCATGTGATCAATAAAATTTGATTTGATCAGAAAATATCTCCTTAACTTTAAGTAATCTTATTAACATCTCTCTCCTCCTCCCCTCTCTCCCTCCATGTTGTCTCTCTCCAGTCTGAGGCCCCTGGATGTGGAGTTTATGAGTCGTCTGAGTAAAGTGGTCAACATAGTCCCTGTCATCGCCAAGGCAGACACACTCACCCTGGAGGAGAGGGACTTCTTCAAACAGACGGTATGGTGTGTGTGTGTATACAGGCACGTGTGTGTACACAAAAAGCCTATGACATTGATCTGTATATTTGCTTTTAAACTAGTCCCTTTTGCACTACAACAACCTGACATGGCTGACATTAGGCTTTTACAGCAGGGTAACAAGAGGGTAAGATTACACACACACCACCCGCGTGCACACACACAGGGTAACAAGAGGGTAAGATCACACACAGGCCGGTATGAAGCGAAGCCAGGCATTACAAACAGCAGCCATCTGGATAAACTACTGTACTCTGCCCAGTCTGAGGAGTAGTGGTATGAAACCTTGGAACACTTAACCAATGTTTTTAGCCAGAAAGGAGCATTTTAAGAAGTGATTTATTTACAGTATTCCAGCTTTCTATAAACCTCCGAGGCAGCTGATGTCTGCACAGATGCCAGTGTACTGTAGCAGGCTAGTCTCTTATTAGCAATACGCTACTGGGTACAGGAGATGGAGAAACCACACAGGACCTCAGATAAGGAGTCTGTTTAGAGTAAGTTTTATGCAACACTCGGCAGAGGCTGTCTAGTAGCTGCTCGGCAGAGGCTGTCTAGTAGCTGCTCGGCAGAGGCTGTCTAGTAGCTGCTCGGCAGAGGCTGTCTAGTAGCTGCTCGGCAGAGGCTGTCTAGTAGCTGCTCGGCAGAGGCTGTCTAGTAGCTGCTCGGCAGAGGCTGCTGTCGGCAGAGGCTGTCTAGTAGCTGCTCGGCAGAGGCTGTCTAGTAGCTGCTCGGCAGAGGCTGTCTAGTAGCTGCTCGGCAGAGGCTGTCTAGTAGCTGCTCGGCAGAGGCTGTCTAGTAGCTGCTCGGCAGGCTGTCTAGGCAGAGGCTGTCTAGTAGCTGCTCGGCAGAGGCTGTCTAGTAGCTGCTCGGCAGAGGCTGTCTAGTAGCTGCTCGGCAGAGGCTGTCTAGTAGCTGCTCGGCAGAGGCTGTCTAGTAGCTGCTCGGCAGAGGCTGTCTAGTAGCTGCTCGGCAGAGGCTGTCTAGTAGCTGCTCGGCAGAGGCTGTCTAGTAGCTGCTCGGCAGAGGCTGTCTAGTAGCTGCTCGGCAGAGGCTAGTAGCCACTCCTCCATGAAAGAAAGCACAGCCCTTTCTGTTTCTATGGTATAGAGGCCATCTCTACTGATTTAGAATTTAATGGAATTCTCCGTTGCTGCTTTCTCTTCCTGCGGTCTCTTGAAAGTTGCACCATACCAGGTTACACTGGCCTATATGACCTGCTTGGCATAGTTTAAAAAGGCCTCTGCACCCCCTTCTGTTCCAGTGTGTGTTTGTTGGCCAGTGATCAGCCTGGGAGAACAAAATAACATGCCTGCGCGCGCGCACACACACACATCAAGGGACGCTAGTCTCCCCCTCTCTGGCGTCCTGCGACAGATCTTTATTAATTCTGGAGGAGGAAACACGCTGGGCAACTTGGCTACCGTTTTCCCCGACAACGGCCAATGAGAACAAGGGCGGGCGAGATGGAAGCTCTGGGGCTTGTAACCAGCTTGTTTTGGTTGGCTGCATGGGCTGGGCAATGTACGACCCTGGGATTGTGATCTTACTGTTTTTTTAAACGTTTCTTTCTTGTTCTCTGTTCCCTGCAGCAGTTGACATGCATGCAAAGGGAACAAGAGAGCTTCTTATTGTTTTACCCTCTGTGTCCACAGTTCGTTGCGGGCGTTCGTGTGTGTGCTCTGGTCACGTTCCCTCGACTGTTGTGGGCTTATAATATAGGCCCAAGGCTGAGAAAGTTACAAGTTTAAACTTTCCAAGAAGTATAAACTGAGAAATTTAGAAAACCTGTTCGTCATCGACCAAGTGGAAACTGCCAAAGTAGTAATTGTGAGCAGAACGGTCATTCATTTAAAGGCCATCACTGCTGGCAGAAGAAGCCTGTCATGCTCTCTCTGTCTCTTGTCTGTGTTCCAGTCATTATAAAGACATAGAAGAAAGGCGGCCATTTTGTAAACCTGAGTGTCTGGCTGTATATTTGTGTAATAGTGGTTAACCTCCACATTAACTCTCAATGTCAGGGAACATTGAATGACCATTTAACGTCAACCCCAGCCTTAGCAGTGTTTACGGTGGACTCGGAGTGAGCTACTCTAGAATTGTAGTCAGTCCTTTCCTATTCTGTTATATTTTAAGTCACGGTGACCTCATACTGGTCTAACAATCTGGCTATCTGCATGAATCATTTATGTTGTTATTGTTGGAGGTTAGCCAGTGAAAGTTAAGTTATAAGAATGAGTAGGCTTACTTACTTACTTTTTGATGCATTCTGATGTGATACAAGTCTCAGCCTCCCTGGCCTGGTCTTTCCTCTGGTGGTGAGTGAAAGGCTTTGGTGTGTGATGTTATTGTACTGGGCAGGACACACACTCCTCCACCTCCAGGACTAGATGACTTGGTAGATGACATGAGGTGGAAACGGCCATTGTTTAGCCCTGACTGCTGTTCTACAGTACATTGATGAAACGGTGCAAACCTGGTGTTAGATTCTGATGTGTTTCTGTGTGTGTGCAGATCAGGGAAGAGCTGCGAGCCAACGGGATCGACGTCTACCCTCAGAAAGAGTTTGATGAGGATTCTGATGACAGGATGATCAATGATAAGATCAGGGTGGGTATACAATGTGTGTATAGGCATGCAGAATCTCTCACACACACACACACACACACACTGACGCATGGATTCATTACAAAGCAATTGTTGGTCTTAAACTGTGTGTGTGTTCAGGAGATGATCCCATTTGCTGTGGTGGGGAGCAACCAGGAGTACCAGGTCAATGGAAAGAGGCTTCTGGGCAGAAAAACTAAGTGGGGAACCATAGAAGGTAATTCAACACACACAACCATTACTCTCCCTGTCAAACTAGTCATGTAAAATGGGTTGAAGCAGATGTTGGCGAAACCATGCATGTTACTGCTGCCAGCACATGTTTAAATCCCAGCCAACTGATTGAGTCTTGTGTGACTATGAGCGAGTGTTTCTCATATCCACGTTTCTCTGGTCTGTGACTAAAGACATTTCTAAGTCACAGACCCATGGAGGATTTACTGAGCCGTCTGCATCCATAACACAGTGGGGGGAAAGGTGATGTGTGGAGGACAGACCGGAGGAGGTCTAGAGAGAAAGAGAGAGGAATGTCACAGCTCCTTTTTTACTGGAGGGCCGACTGTCTTATTCCCAGATTGCACCTGGCCCCTCTAGGGCCCCTCTTGGTGAATGCGCCTCTCATCACTCCACACTTGTCGACAGATGGCTGTAGAACAGATATCTTAATCTGGACCTCTTGCTGTTAGGTCTGTTCAAAGGACCAACCAACCAGAGCTTAGCATACATAGCTTTCTAGAGTTCTAGTACTTGGGTCCTGTTCTGGAACTGTCAGGGTGTTCTTAAAACACCCATGGACTGTAATTTAACTCTAAGACAAAGGTATGTTTGTCGGAGCACGGGTGTGATAAGAGTGAGAAATGTGGTTGTCCCCTGGCTGAGGGAACATTGACTCGAGCCAGCCAGGCAGTCTGTGCTCGGAGGGAGGGAGGGAGGGAGGGATCTGAAGGACCTGTCTGCACTGCTATCATAAATTAGGCCACAAGAGGAGGGAGTCCTGTGGGCCCAGGGTTCTCATAGCCAGGACCTCTTTCTCCTTCTCTCTCTCCTCCTCTTTTCTTTCTCTCTCTCGCTGATTGTCTTACTCGTTCTCACTTTTTCTCTCTCCTCTTTCTGTCGTCTCTTACGTTCTCTTTTTCCTCTACCACTGCCCCAATGTCATTCTCTTTCTCATTATCAACCTCATTATCAAATTCTTTCTCCCCCTCATACTTATCTAGAGGGCTGGTACCTATACAGCTACATATACAATGTGTCTGTCTCTGTGTGTGTTCTTGTGTTAATCCCCTGTTTGTAATAGGTGGAGGAAAGTGTTAGCCAGAGAAACATTTAAAACCAGCCTGGTTAAGGGAGACCCACCACCACGTGAATCAGTATACCCACAGACTGTGGTGGTCACACAGCAGCACCCTCTTCTCCCCCGCCCCTCCCTAAGTGGGATGAAATGGAATTTAATTTCCTGTGCTGCGATTTCACATAAATAACACTCCTTTTTCATTTTGTGGACTTGACATAATCGATCATTCAAACATGTGTTGGACCCTTTCTAGACTCCAGCAAATTGTCATGGAGAGTTTGTTAAACAATCTGACTTGCTGAGATTGATTAAATTACTTGTAGTGGAAGGTGTAACCTTTATTTAAGATAATTGCTGCAGATGTCAAGATAAATGGGCGTCCTTGACCTGTCTTTGGCGCAACACTCCCATCTTGTGGCAGAGTGTAGAATAGCACATGGCATTTAACTTGATATGCACACCCTGATACACAACATATATGCTACATGGCTATTGTATTGTATATGATTTGAGTACCTGTAAACAGAAAACACTTGCTGTTTATCCCATAGAAAGCAATTTAATTTTCTTTACTCTGTTTTTGCAGTTGAGAACATTGCACACTGTGAGTTTGCCCACCTGCGAGACCTTCTCATCAGGTGAATATTAACTGGGTTTGAAGTGATGGTGACACTGACTGTGTTTGACCAGTGTTTTTGATGACGCTTGATGTTTCTCTGGGTAATGTCGATGTTTCTCTCACTAAATCTTCATCTGTGTTTCCTCTCTGTAAGGACCCACATGCAGAACATCAAGGACATCACCAGTAGCATCCACTACGAGGTGTACCGTGTCCGCAGGCTAAACGAGACCAACGGCCAGCCCAACGCCCAGCCACCCAACACACTGGTCAACCCACAGCAGGCCAACGGGGTGGCAGCACAGCACCAAGTCCTGACCCATGAGATGTAGATGTCTGACCATCTGCAGACAAATACACACACACACACACATATATATATCTTTAATGGCTGGCAACTGTAACACACCACGTGACACACACACACCCATCCTAACTGGCTGACATGGACTGTACACACTCCAAAGAGGATTCCAATATCAAGTATATAATGATTCATACATGATCAACTGCCAAGGTCAGAGCTGTTGGGTAAACAGTACAAGATGTCCCCTAGGGAGATGGGATGCCACAGTATTATAGCATAGAGATGTGTACAGACCAGCTATCGAAGTACAGCACATCAATTAGCTCAACTATAAATAACTGGTCGGAATGACCTGTTCTACGTTTGGGTTGTGTTGTCTAGATATTGGAGATATTAGGAGGTAGGGTTTAGGTTCTTTGTATATTTTTGGACACATCTGCACTGCCCCGAAAAGCAGCAATGCAGTGTGGAGCAGCTTTGAAATCCCTTTTGTCTTTTTCCATTGCGTTTTCATATGTTTCAGACCTCTTATCAAACCATCCTGTCTAAGCCAATGTCGTATCTTGTTCAACGTATCATGTTCATTCATACAGTGCATTTTACATTTACTGTTGTGTTCTAATATTATTGTATTGTTGTCTGGATGCAGGGAACAGACATCCCTATGCTCTCCGAACTTTCTCTAAACCAAATAAATGTCCTTTCTGTTTTAAAGAGAAGCGAAATATATAGAATTGATTTATAAATAGATATTTATGCTTGTTATGTATTCCCGTTATAATTGAGTTAGATATGCATATAGCCTACCAGTCGACCTACACACTCCCGTTGTTCTCCGAGAGGATGGAAAATCTACAGAGATCCGCTTTGGTTGTATTTTTCTTGCAATCATGCATTGTCTCCTGTGTATTTATAGAGAATTCTATGAATCTAGATTTACATTGTCTTTTTGGACATGATACAGAATAGGACTACAGGTAGGTTGAATATGTAGCCTACATACACCGCTTGTAATAATATTTAGTAACCTGACAGTTTTGCATTCCCGGTGTAGTCCATGTTTAACTCCCTTATCTTCCCTACTAAACATTTATTCCAAAAAGTCATAAATGTGCCATTCAGCCAAACACAATTCTTCACTCTGCCAAAAACTCATGGACAGAGGTCAAAACCAAGAGTACTATTCATTCAGCAATGTAGCTTACGTAACATAAACCATTACAAAAGGTAATACAATGTTTACTGTTGTATAGTTATTGTGTAATTTGTTATAGTATGATGAGAGTATGGTTTATCTTTGATATGCTATGTCAAATAAATAAAGATTGATATTTTTATTGTTCACAATTGTCTTGATAGCCAATCCATTTCACCTGTGCAGGTGACTCCTCTCTTAACCAATCACAAAATTTGCAATTTGGCATGTCTGAAACTGTGGAAAAGGATACCCTTTATGTAGTGTTTGGGTTTTAGTGTCATAAAGTGTCTTTGCAAAGTCATAAAGTTATTTCAAACAATCTGTGGCTGAATTGAGGTAAATACAGTGTGTATTAGAGGGGGTTTTACATCAAATTAGGGTCCTCTGCATGAGCTAAATTTAGAATGTATAGTCATATTTTCACTGGTCCGTTTTAGTCAGGTGATTGGATCTTCAGATGCCAATGTTTTTTCATGTCTACAAGCTCATGGCCAAGGGCCCATAGACCAGCGTTTCCCAAACTCAGTCCTTGTGACTCTAAGGGGTACACGTTTTGGTTTTTGCCTTAGCACTACACAGCTGATTCAAATAATGAACTCGTCATCAAGCTTTGATTATTTAAATCAGCTGTGTGGTGCTAGGGCATAAACCAAAACGTGTACCCCTTAGAGTCCCCAGGACCGAGTTTGGGAAACGTTCCCATGAACAGTTGAACGTTCAGGGCTGGGAATACAGTAAGTGTGTTCTTGGAGAACACAGATGTCACATAACCCAGCAGATGACACAGGGGAAGCTGACTGGCACTGTTGTGGTATCCAGGGGCGGGATGGCTATAGATTGAACTTTAATATCATCATTAGTGCCTATTTGTATTCTGTCTCTCAGTTTTCAGCGAGGCTGCCTGAAGGGGTTCTCAAACCTCTCCTCGGGGACGCCCAGCCGTCCCACAGCTGGCACACCTGATTCAACTTGTTGACTATTCATCAAGCCCTTGACTGGGTAAATCGGGTGAGTTAGTTCAGGGCAACAAGAAAATGGTAAAATGTCTGGGGGATCCTGAGGAGAGGTTTGAGAACCACTGCAGTTGGACGTTACTCCACCTCCTAGTGACACACACACCCATAACACACATTGCAGCCAGCTACACACACTCCACTTACAGCTTCCCATCATTGTTCACCAAATGTTCTTCTGGGGAATGCAACAGTCTGAATCGAAACAAAATGAATGGCTATTGTAAGGCATGACGGGTTGAATATATATCTTCAGATTGATGCGACGCTAGGGAGCGGATGTGTTTTGTAAACTGCTCTGTGTGATTTACTGTTCTCTGCAGGTTGTTGGCTTTGTTTGATCCCTCGGGGATCTGGAATCTTCCATTTTAGCAGGTTGTTGGCTCGGTTTCAACCCTCGGGGATCTGGAATCTTCCATTTTAGCAGGTTGTTGACTCGGTTTGCAGATCCCCCAAGGGATCAATCTTCAATTTTAGTAGGTGAAAGAGGGTGTCAGTCATTTCATTCAATGTTTTGTGTTGGAGTATGAGTGTTTAGTCCTGTGGCTAAAGTTGGACTCTTCTTAGACATGGTTGTGGGTGAGTGGCATTTAATATGCACGTAGACACACACACTCCAGTTTGTTTTTTGAGTACTAGCATGGAACCCCATTGGGGAACCCTTACCCCAAGTGCCCCTGAGATTGGTACACACTACACATAGTGGCATGCATCCTTCACTAGATATAAGAAAGCTGTCAGGCAGAGAGAGATAGTGGAGTAATGATGCCCATTAATGTTGACAAGCTCTAGCAGACTCTCATTAAGAGAACATCAACAGCTCAAAAGGGCCAATTAAAAGCCACCACCAAATATGTGCCTTAAACACACACAGAATAGGGACTCATAAACCTAGTGTCTTACAACATTGCCTTTTTTAAATTGTGCATGCGCTTCTTGTGTGGGTGTGTAGGCGCCCGCATATGTGTATGACCGGGATCATCAACTAGATTCAGCCTTGGGCCAATTATACTTTTTTTGAGTGGATGGTCAGGGGGGGGGGGGCAGAACATTATTACAAATAATTTGTCGACTGCAAACTGACCGCAAGAAGCCCAAAGGAAATAATATTTGACTAAAACGTTATAATTTCAAACCTTGCTTACGTTTGTATACAATTGCATGTATCTATTTTACAGTATTATTTGTGGGTCTACTTCGTAAAACATTTCCTGAATTAAAATCACTTGGAGCTGATTTGCTGGTGTTTTTAGTCTTATGTCCAACAACAAACCTGGGAGGCCAAATAAAATCCCCAGTTGGGGCACCCTGGTTGGTGTATGAGTTAAGTGTGTCCCCGTGGAGAGCCCTAGGCTAGGGAACGGCTAGGGAACGGCTAGGGAACAGCTAGGGAACAGCTAGGGAACGGCTAGGGAACGGTTAGGGAACGGTTAGGGAACCGCTAGGGAACGGTTAGAGAACAGCTAGGGAACGGCTAGGGAACAGCTAGGGAACGGCGTTACGTCTGAGTAACTACTCATTATTGTTATTTTGTTGTTACTATTTCCTTTTTTATTGAGCAAATGTTTCTTTTTAACTCTGCGTTGTTGAGAAAGGGGTCATAAGTAAGCGTTTCACAGTGAAGTCTACACTGTTGTATTCGGCGCAAGTAACAAATACAATTTGAAGAAGTAGGGTTTCAGACGTTTTCGGAAGATGGGCAGGCCCTCTGCTTTCCTGACGTTAGGTGGAAGCTCGTTCCACCATTGGGGTGCCAGGACAGAGAAGAGCTGGGAATGACAGATTGTTGTCCATGGTCACGCCAAGGTTCTTTGACCTCTGGAAGGGGGACCCCATGGCGTCAACAGTGATGGAGAGCTCTTGGATCTGGCAGGCCTTCCCCGACGGAGGAAGAGCAGCTCCTTCTTGTTGAGCTTGAGGTGGTGGGCTGACTTCCAAGCTGAGATGTCTGCCAGGCACTCAGAGATGCATGTCGCCACCTGTCAGAAGGGGTGGGAAGGAGAAAAGTAGTTGATAGGTGCAACTGTGAGGATATGATGGAGCCAAGTGATTTGGTGTTTAGAGGAGAGGGCCTAGAACTGAGCCCTGGGGGACACCGGTAGTGAGCGCATGTGGTGCAGACATGTGGTGCAGACACAGATCCTCTCCACGTCACCTAGGGGCGACCTGTCAGGTAGGATGCAATCCAAGAGTGTGCAGAGCCTGAGCCAGCAGATGGATCTAGTAGAATGAGAACACACTGAGAAGTGATTGACGCTACAAAGAGCATGTTGAACAACCTTGAGTCTTCCTTCCCAGCTTAGACATCAATCAGTGTTTTAAGTTTCAAGTTTTAATGCCAGGTGTGTGTGTGGAGTCGGTAAAAATGTGTGAGTGTGTAGAGTCAGTGAAAAAATAAAAATTTAACAGAAGGGTCAATTCATTCTGTTGGTTAAGGCTTGGGGATAGAAGCTGTTTAGGAGCCTGTTGGTGTCAGACTTGATGCACCGGTACTGCTAGCCATGTATTTATGTTTGTGTGGTGATGCTGGTAGAGAAGAGAGAATGCCCACACATGCACGTACACACACATATAGTGTGTTTATATAGGAGCCCTGCGGGATTGTGTTTTGTATATATACTATATGTTATAGTGGTTCTGAGGAGATCCTTAACCATTACAAACAGTGATTGGGGAATGTTTAAAATAAGGGTGGCATCTCATGACACCAAGTCAATGAAGACCTATCTGGGCAAGGTCAAAAGGTATTCATTTCTCTCATTGCTATCATGTATGAACTAGGAAGATTGTGCGTGTCCGTCCGTCCAGAGCTATAGCTAATTAACCCCTGGTTGCAAGATCGAATTGACAAGGTAAAAAATATGTCGTTCTGCCCCTGAACAAGGCAGTTAACCCACTGTTCCTAGGCTGTCATTGAAAATAAGAATTTGCTCTTAACTGACTTGCCTAGTTAAATAAAGGTAAAATAAATTTGTCTGTACTTATGGACTGGCCTCTTTATTCAAACCACAGGTTTTCAAAAGGTTTCAAGTCCAGAGACTGAGACGGCCATTTCAAAATGTTGATTTGTGGCCAATTTAACAATTTCTAAGTGGATTTTGATGTGTGCTTGGGGTTATTGTCATGCAGGACGAGACAGTTGTGGCCAAGTTTCAGCCTCCTGGCAGAGGCAACCAGCTTTTTGGCTAAAATGTCCTGGTACTGGGTAAAGTTCACTATGCTGTTGCCCTTAACAAGGGCCCCAGGACCAGTGGAAGCATAATGGCCCAAACATGTAGGTTGATGCATTGCTATGTTTTAATTTATAAAGCCTTTTACAAAAAGCCCCACTGTACCTAACACCATTACTAAACTTTAGGCATATGAGTTTACAACACTCAGTCTCGGGGATGGCTAACTCTGGAAAATCCTCTGCTCTCTACTGAGTTAGGTAAATCAGCTTTGAGTTTATTAACACCTTACTTCTGGAACAATCTTCAAAATGTTCTTACATTTGATGTTTTTCCTCCTCTAGGGCAAGTCAGAAAGCTGATTGAGGACATTATTACACATTAATGTGTTTTATTTTTTATGACCTGGTTTCATTCTTGCATTTCGTATTTATATTGATGTTTTATTTTCTGCAATTTCTGTAATTCAGGGCTCATCTGTAAAAAAAAGAAGCCTTGGTCTCATTATGACTCCCTGATAGAATTAAGGTTCAATACATTTCACCACTATATTTTAAAGTAGGTATGGGATTCATTTCTGTTCATGCATTCTGATTTCGATGCCAAACCCACAACTGGCGTGCGTGGCCAAAGAGCTCTATTTTCATGTCATCTGACTTAAGCACCTGTTCTACTCAATGCCAATGTTGTTTTGAAAATTCTAGTTTAACTCCATGCAAACTCTGTTTACATGTGTTGGATGAGAGGAAAATATACTGTAGCTCTTTGGCCTATGAACAACAATGGTGAGGGAGTTCTATTCTTATCCTCTTCTACATGATAAATGTGACTTAAATGTCAAAGACGCACACGGGTTCTCTTTCAATTATTTGTTTCGACATAAGTAGCTTGAAGGACTAATCAGACCGGTCAAGTTGCGAATGAGGGAGCCCTCATACCAAAGAGCCACTCACCTTCCCTCTTCTCATTCTCACCTCTCTTCCTCACAGAAGAGTTCTACTTGGCTCTCCTGAGCACAACTTGATACTTTTTCCTGCTTAACTGTTCATGTGCCATTAACCCTGCACTTGGTGGCGTAACCTTATTAGCTCACGTCTTTTGTGTTGGGTGACATTTTCGAGTAATAATTTGCTTCAGTGCCTTTCTGCCTTTGTCTTCCTTTTGTAACTAGCATCACACGACTAACTGCGGAGACTTGGCTAGCTTAGCTGCCATGCTTAGGTAACCTGGCTAGCTCGCTGCAAGGCTAGCTATCCTACGACTAGCTTTTCTACTTGGAAGGGTAGAATTACTAGTTTGTGCTCTGTTAGTTTGACCCTTCATCGACATTGATTAGACCGGCCATCCTAGCGTCACTGCTTATTGGTCAAGAGCCACGCTTTCGTTTGTTGCAAGACCAACATAGCAAAGGAAAGGAACTAGCTAGGCTAGTTAAGGAACTAGCTAAGGAAGCTAACTAGCTAGGCTACTAACCCTCGTGGCGAATGCTAGCTACGTTCACATTGTTAAAGGATTAGCTTTTCTGGACAGCACTGTCTTAACTAGCTAGGCTACTAACCCAAGTGGTGAACGCTAGTTACGTTTCACTTTTTCAGCTTTTTCACTTTTTTTTGGAGCCATGGAACCTGCTAGCTTAGCTGGGCATCGATGGCGGATGAGATATTCACTTATTGATGTCAGCAAATGGGCAGCATATTGAGTGGCATAAACCCATGGGGGGTGGCATCAGCAAGGGACTGGTACGACAGGAGTAGAACTTCCCTCTAGGACCGTTCCAGGAAAACAACTCCTCTCAGCGTGCATGACTGAAGCCAAATGCAATATTTTGAAAACCTTTGAGTTTTCTGAGTCTGCACAACTCTGCCAGGACCTAGGATCAAGAGAGACACTCAAGTGTTTTAGTACTATGTCTCTTGACACAATGATGAAAATAATCATGGCCTCTAAACCTTCAAGCTGCATACTGGACCCAATTCCAACTAAACTACTGAAAGAGCTGCTTCCTGTGCTTGGCCCTCCTATATTGAACATAATAAACTTCTCTCTATCCACCAGATGTGTACCAAACTCACTAAAAGTGGCATTAATAAAGCCTCTCTTGAAAAAGCCAAACCTTGACACAGAAAATATAAAAAACTATCGGCCTAAATCGAATCTTCCATTCCTCTCAAACATTTTAGAAAAAGCTGTTGCGCAGCAACTCGCTGCCTTCCTGAAGACAAACAATATATACGAAATGCTTCAGTCTGGTTTTAGACCCCATCATATCACTGAGACTGCACTTCTGAAGGTGGTAAATGACCTTTTAATGGCGTCAGACCGAGGCTCTGCATCTGTCCTCGTGGTCCTAGACCTTAGTGCTGCTTTTGATACCATCGATCACCACATTCTTTTGGGGAGATTGGTCTACACGGACAAGTTCTGGCCTGGTTTAGATCTTATCTGTCGGAAAGATATCAGTTTGTCTCTATGAATGGTTTATCCTCTGACAAATCAGCTGTAAATTTCGGTGTTCCTCAAGGTTCCGTTCTAGGACCACTATTGTTTTCACAATATATTTTACCTCTTGGGGATGTCATTCGAAAATATAATGTTAACTTTCACTGCTATGCGGATGACACAAAGCTGTACATTTCAATGAAACATGGTGAAGCCCCAAAACTGCCCTCGCTAGAAGCCTGTGTTTCAGACATAAGGAAGTGGATGGCTGCAAACTTTCTACTTTTAAACAAAACAGAGATGCTTGTTCCAAGAAACAAAGAGATCTTCTGTTGAATCTGACAATTATTCTTGATGGTTGTACAGTCGTTTAAAAAAAAACTGTGAAGGACCTCGGTGTTACTCTGGACCCTGATCTCCCTTTTTACGAACATATCAAGACTGTTTCAAGGACAACATTTTTCCATCTCCGTAACATTGCAAAAATCAGAAACTTTCTGTCCAAAAATGATGCAGAAAAATGTATCCATGCTTTTGTTACTTCTAGGTTAGACTACTGCATTGCTTTACTTTCCGGCTACCCGGATAAAGCACTAAATAAACTTCAGTTAGTGCTACATATGGTTGCTAGAATGACTAGAGCTAAAAATATGATCATATTACTCCAGTGCTAGCCTCCCTACACTGGCTTCCTGTCAAGGCAAGGGCTGATTTCAAGGTTTTACTGCTAACCCACAAAGCATTACATGGGCTTGCTCCTACCTATCTTTCTGATTTGGTCCTGCCGTACATACGTACGCTACAGTCACAAGACGCAGGCCTCCTAATTGTCCCTAGAATTTCTAAGCAAACAGCTGGAGGCAGGGCTTTCTCCTATAGAGCTCAATTTTTATGGAATGGTCTGCCTACCCATGTGAGAGACGTAGACTCGGTCTCAACCTTTAAGTCTTTACTGAAGACTCATCTCTTCAGTGGGTCATATGATTGAGTGTAGTCTGGCCCAGGAGTGTAAAGGTGAACGGAAAGGCTCTGGAGCAACGAACCGCCCTTGATGTCTCTGCCTGGCCGGTTCCCCTCTCTCCACTGGGATTCTAACCCTATTACAGGGGCTGAGTCACTGGCTTACTGGTGCTCTTTCATGCCGTCCCTAGGATGTGTGCGTCACTTGAGTGGGTTGAGTCACTGACGTGATCTTCCTGTCTGGGTTGGTGCCCCCCCTTGGGTTGTGCCGTGGCGGAGATCTTTGTGGGCTATACTCGGCCTTATCTCAGGATGGTAAGTTGGTGGTTGAAGATATCCCTCTAGTGGTGCCCCCGGGGGCTGTGCTTTGGCAAAGTGGGTGGGGTTTCCTGTGGGGTTATATCCTTCCTGTTTGGCCCTGTCCGGGGGTATCATCGGATGGGGCCACAGTGTCTCCTGACCCCTCCTGTCTCAGCCTCCAGTATTTATGCTGCAGTAGTTTGTGTCGGGGGGGCTAGGGTCAGTCTGTTATATCTGGAGTACTTCTCCTGTCTTATCCGGTGTCCTGTGTGAATTTAAGTATGCTCTCTCTAATTCTCTCTTTCTTTCTTTCTCTCGGAGGACCTGAGCCCTAGGACCATGCCTCAGGACTACCTGGCCTGATGACTCCTTGCTGTCCCCAGTCCACCTGGCCGTGCTGCTGCTCCAGTTTCAACTGTTCTGCCTGCAGCTATGGAACCCTGACCTGTTCACCGGACGTGCTACCTGTCCCAGACCTGCTGTTTTCAACTCTCTAGAGACAGCAGGAGCGGTAGAGATACTCTTAATGATCGGCTATGAAAAGCAAACTGACATTTACTTCTGAGGTGCTGACTTGCTGCACCCTCGACAACCACTGTGATTATTATTTCTTGACCATGCTGGTCATTTATGAATATTTTAACATCTTGGCCATGTTCTGTTATAATCTCCACCCGGCACAGCCAGAAGAGGACTGGCCACCCCTCATAGCCTGGTTCCTCTCTAGATTTCTTCCTAGGTTTTGGCCTTTCTAGGGAGTTTTTCCTAGCCACCGTGCTTCTACACCTGCATTGCTTGCTGTTTTGGGGTTTTAGGCTGGGTTTCTGTACAGCACTTTGAGATATCAGCTGATGTATGACGGGCTATATAAATACATTTGATTTGACTAGCAATGTCCAAACCAGACTTTTGGCCAAAATGAACGTCAAGGATAATCCACCGGTGGTTGAGCGGTCACTGACCAACCACTTCAACCCCAGTACCTTGTCAAAGATGTACACTTCTCTCCCTGTTAAGATGAACCACTTCTCCGCATCTATCTACTTAACTGTGTAAGTGTTTGCTGCACATTCTTCACGGGTGTTGAACGTTACATCCCTACTACTGGCTTTCCAGGCCGATTTGATGCTGGAGATGCATAATCTCCTATCGATTGGCAATCCTAATCCAAATCTTTGGGAAGAGATCGGTGTCTTCATAGACGACACTTCCGAGCCTCCAGGTTGTGCCATTCAAGCCTGTGGTTGTGCCATGAGCCTTGCAGTGGTAGGGGAGAGAGGCCTGTGGCTAACGGACAAGGAGAAAGCACATTTCCTTCACGTTCATGTCGGGCTGAAAGGACTGTTTGGACCACCTGTCGCCATCATTCGGCAGAAATGCGAACTCTGTAGATCTGGGAATCGTGGTTACCTGGCCAACCCCTCCAGAAGGCAAGGCTTCGTGCCAGAGAGAGGGAAACTTTCTGCGAGAAACCCCCGTCCACACATTGGTCTTCGACCCCACAGTTCGGATCCCTTAATGGGCTGACAGTGGGGAAAACGTTCCTTCCCTGCAGCCGCGTTGATGTCCGGCTCATTTGATTCCCCTGCAGTGAATGGGCACCCAACCTAGGGGTACACGGCATAGGCAACCAACAGTTCACCCCACTATGAGGGAGGGGCACATCTGTACTCCTAAAACCCTTCCCTTTGTGCAGCGACCCATTTTTATACATTCACTCTTTTTATTTCCTCAGTAAAAAAAGCCTCTGCTGTATCCAGGCATCCACATACACAGGTTGAAAATACAATGAAAAGGAGATTCGATTCGTGCCTCACATATTCCCTTAAATAGATAGACATTTCCTTAAAAAAAACAGCAATATTACTGTTTGTCCCTCGCCATGTAAAATCACATGTTGTAACACTTCCTCAAAATAGTTAGAATTAATCAAAGATAAGTCACGAAATATGTCATTCATTTTGAAGTTTTTGCAGAGGAGGTTTTAAGATGTTTGCAAGTGACAAAATGTGCATGGCAACTAGTCGTCTGTCGTTGAATGACAAACACTTAATTGAAGAATCCCTACTGTTGACCAATCACCAACGAAGGGCCGTAGACTTCGGCTATCAAACTTTGGCTTGCCTCAAGAGAAATGGTTGTGTGCTCGAACATGCCAGGAAAAACCCCTGCCGAATGATGCCGAACACCAAAACGTCAAATTGTCATATGTGCGAACTGTTTTGACTGGGAAGTTTAAGCTAAGCTTAACCCAACTCTCCGAGCTAGGGTTCAAGATCAATCAGAAAAATAACTGTTCGGTGCCAACACAGAGAATAGAATACCTTGGCATAATGCTGGGTACTCTCCCTTATCGGGCAACACTCTTGGGAGACTGCATCGCCTCGTTCCTACAGTGCCTCTCCCTGTTACACAGGGGTGCTCGGTCATGTTCGAGACGTGCCTCCGTGTGCTGGGTTTGATGGCATCCACCATCTCAGTAGTACCACTCCGCCTACTGAGGGTTTTGCCTGTTGTCTGTCAATCGCCGGATAGAGATGACATCCGCATGTCTCTCAGCTCCCAGTCACTGGAAGAGCCCATCCATCTTCGTTTCTGCCACTCCCAGTGTTGCCAACTCCGCAGTAAGGAAAGTAGCTATTTGCTGTCCTAGAAGTCGCTAAATGATGTCATCCCCTAATTTGCATAATTGGCCATGTGCATGTAATTGTGATGGATGCTATAGGAGAGAGGAATAACGTCATGGGAGAGACAAAAAGTGAGTAAAAACATATCCTAAATATGCTTAGAACTACAAATGAACTGTCGATTCTTTTTTTTTTTAATCTCACAATTCCAACCCTCCTCCTTTATCCGGGCTCGTTGAGAAGAGTAAGAACGATACATGCTTTCACGTCAGAGTCTCCAATAACACCAGAAAAAGTCGCTAGATTTGTTGCTAGTCACTTTTTTGAAAATGTGTTGCTAGAGGGGACTGAATTCTCGCTAAATATAGCAACAAAGTCGCTAAGTTGGCAACACTGGGCACTCCCCTAAAGGTCGTGGAAACGAGGAAAGTGGTGATGACAGATGCGCCACTCAGACTTGGGCGCAGTTCACAAGGGAAATGTAATAAACAGAGTATGGACCCCACTAATCCGCATTGCTCACATAAATTATCTCAAATTGCTGATGGTGCTTCTTTCACTGAAACATTTTTTACTATGTAGGGTTACTTGCGTAACCACGGTTCTCTGATATTATGAGAGACATCTCGCCACATTCCCCTACTCACACGAGTGTCATCCCGTATAAATTCCTGTCCATAGAGTAATATAGAGGCCACACCTGCTACGAGTGCCCTCAGTACTCACGTGACCATAGAGTTGGGTAGAGGGCACCCTTGTCACAAATACCCTCTCCCACCTCCAAGTCACGGATCAGGGAATTTTGAACGGTATCCTCAAATGTTTCTACTTATAATATGCTACAATGAAATATGCCATAAATCTTATACTAGCAATGTGCATTCCCACCTGAGGATCTGTATGTTTCAGCCATGTATTTCCTGCGTTTGAGGGGAGCAAAATCCAATTGTCACTTCAATCTTGATGGATTGATTGTTTTCATTTTACTACTACGACTCTTTCATACTTTTGCTTGTGCCTGTAGTTGTTTTCACGTTAACATTATCACCGTGGAAATGTTTGTCATGATCTGTCAAACACACTCAATGAAATACAAAAAAAGTTGAATAAAATATACAAAAAAATCTAATTGTCTTTCCGTTGCTTTATCTGGGCTTTAACACATCGTCTCGACACTTGCATCACAAGAAAGAGAAGAACTTAATTTCCTGTGCAATTGAAAAAGTTTTAATTTTAATACTGTAAACATTTTTACAAATTAGATGCTCCTCACCACTTCCCCCTCCCTCTACTCTCCTCCCCTCCCTCTTCACTCCTACACTATCCTCTCCCCCTTCCCTCTCTCTTTCGACCACATGTGGAACTCATTCTATTCAGCTTTAGGAATCAAGTTTCACAAAGACTCCTTTTGACTGCAGATACTTTTGTAGACTATAGTACCCAGTCTAGAAAACATTAGGCAGGGAGTGATGGGGAGACTGAGACAATGTATATGACAAAGCATTTAGAATCAGTTTGTATATGTTCAGGTGGGAATAGTGTGTGAGGTGCCAAACAATGACTAGGAATGGGGCCAAAACCATTTTAATGTTTAAAATGTGCTGTTTCTTGTGATTTCAGCAATGGAAAATTAAACCTTAAAACGTCAGCATGCTTGTGAATCATCACAGTTAATTTAGTGAGCAACTAGCAGCGAATATAATCAGATTAAACACCCAAGTGGTGGCTATTTGTTTAATTTTGAATAACGTTTGTATAGAAACCCACTCTTAATGTCTCAGTAATACCAACCACATTGCCTCATGCCGCTCTGCTAGTGATTTAGCAAATGTTCCCTTTACTCACGTCTGCAGTTTGTTAGATTCATTTAACAGGGATTAAAGTGTCCTTGAGTGCACCCTGGTTAGTCTCTCTCATGCCCGTAAGGTCTAATATTTGTGGATATTCTATTTGTGGGTCTTCAGATGGTTGAGCCGGGAGCCACATATTTTGGTGCAGTGTGGACATGGGTGAGTGGTGGTTGGGCCTTCCTGGTGTTGAGGCACACACATGAATAGGAACAACACGACACAAAACACTTAGTCACTCAGCAAAAACGGATGGCATGACAGGCGATGAGGGGAGAGACACTAAAATAATGTGTTTAGTAGCCAATGCTGCTCTTTAGGGCAATATGAGGGTATAACTCTCAATCCTGGTGTTCTGGTGTTCTTTAAGCAATATAGATCTTACTACCAGTGGAACCTGGTTCAAGGTCTAGACTTAAGAAGCTTCTGGAACTATAAAAAAATTCTCCCCAAAACCCAAATACTCCCCCTTCTTCATTCTTTGTTTTTTTTCTTCCCTCTGTATTCATTGCTTTCACAAATGGAATATCGTCTGTCGGTTGAGGTTTGAAACAAGGGCCTCTAATCAATTACATAGACACGATGCCAAAGCCATATGTGCATTCCAAATGACACCCTTTTCCTTGTAGTGCACTGCTTTTGAGCAGGGCCCCTATGTCTCTGGTCAAAAGTAGTGAACTACATAGGGAATAGGATGCCATTTGGGAATTAACCCATGTGTCTTGGATAGCTCCATGCTTTGGTGCCATTATGTCCATAATAGAGAAATCCCAAGCAGAATTTTTTTTTTTTGATGGTAGACACTACTCTGAATATTCATTAATTGAATTGATTAGTCCTTGGTTTAGTGTCAGCAATTTGTTTCAAGGTTTCCTTTTACTAGCTTGAGCAGTTTGAGATAAATACACACGACTATGGGTGTGTCGTGTCTTTGGCTTTGCCAGATTAAGTGATATGACATGCTATTCTATAAAATCCTTTAATTAATATTACCTGATTGAGCTAACCATGTAAATGTAATTAACTAAAGTCAGGGCACCACGAAAGAGTGTTTATAGAGCTGTTATCTTCCGAATAAACTCTTAAAGACCTAGTAATATTTTACATGATACAGGCATCTTGGAGTCATTATACTTTCCCTTAATTTTAGACATATTGTGTGGAACACTATAGTCTTCATGCACATCACATTTCCAGAGTGGGCTCTGGTACGACCCATTTTATACATAGAAATTAACATTATAGGTCATTAACCAATCACAGCCCACCTTTAGGATTGCACATTCAGCAACTCACCAGCAAAGGGAGTTTCCTTTTGAATCCATTTACCGTTCCCTGTGTTGGTGGTGCTCATACAATTGATAAGAAATTCAGAATGAGCAGAGAGCCCACTCTGTAAATGTGATGTACTTGTAGTGCATTGTTCCAAACGATATGTCTTAAAATCATCAAAAATGGTGGTTTGGAGATATTCACATTTTTTTTTATGTTGAATAAATGAATGTGTAAATGTGTTTCAGACTCTAGACATACTCCATATGGAACAGCCAGAGCCACTTCCAGGCTAGCTATAGCCTGAACATTCTCATGCATTCTCCTCTGATAGGAGAGTGTATACAGGATAGAAAGAGATGAGATGGGGAAGAGAGAAGGTTTATAGGAGATAGTAGAGAAGCTCTAAGACTTGACAACTTGGGAGTAGAATGTACAAGCTTTGTGTGAGTGGTCAGTTGAGGACAATGTTTCTAGATCTAGTATGTATGTATGTATGTATTCAATTGCATTATCCCCACATTTTACCTCCTAAAACTGCCATCCATGACAAATCTTGAGGACCATTATCTGTTTCCAGACTTATCAGCTTCAGTTCTTAACCATTTTGTGTTTAACCTTGGAAAGAGGTTATGATTCGTCTTTTAAATTTGAGAATTAGGATTATACTGGCACACTGCTGCAAAATCACATTGTCTATTATTTTCTGATCAATGACAATGGACCATCATTGCCCCCTAGTGGTATATCTGTCTCATATCATCCATGACTGAAAAGTCTTCAGTGGATGTGACATTCATTGCCCCACAACTGCTTTATCAAATGTCTCAAAATAAATGTCCTTTGTGGTTGAATAAACGTCTTGGACATGCTTTCAATTATACCACAGTGCTGCATTACAATATAACCTACCAATCAGAAAATATCTTAACATCTTTCTCTCCTTCTCCATCTCCTCCCCCCCTTATCTCTCTCCCTCCATGTTGTCTCTCTCCAGTCTGAGGCCCCTGGATGTGGAGTTTATGAGTCGTCTGAGTAAAGTGGTTGTCGTGTCTTTGGCTATGCCGGATTAAGTGATATGACATGCTATTCTATAAAATAATTTCTCCGTAATTAATATTACCTGATTGAGCTAATCATGTAAATGTAATTAACTAGAGAGTCGGGCACCAGGAAAGAATATTTATAGAGCTGTTATCTTCCGAATAAACTCTTAAAGACCTAGTAATATTTTACATCAATAGCAGTCAATATTAATTGTCATCTTAATTCAGTCTCATCTGAAAGTTGTAAATTCTTGGTTATCTGCTTGAACCATGGCTAACAAGGGTAGCCTAGTGGTTAGAGCGTTGGAATAGTAACCGGAAGGTTGCAAGTTCAAACCCCTAAGCTGACAAGGTACAAATCTGTCGTTCTGCCCCTGAACAGGCAGTTAACCCACTGTTCCTAGGCCGTCATCGAAAATAAGAATTTTTCTTAACTGACTTGCCTAGTTATATAAAGGTAAAATAAAAATTTAAATAAAAAAATATGACACCTTGTTACACAAAAGAAAAAGGGCTGGGATTGAGTGAAAGAGTGGGAAGACTGAGTAACAAAGGAAGAAGCTGTGCTATTGTAAATACAGTATCTTATGCATTCTAAATTACTGCCCATTTGGAAAAGGAAAATGCAATAAATATTTACTCTGAGCTGCGCTTCGGTAGGTTGGTGGTAGATGGGAGGCCGTGTTGCCCAACAGAGTCCTTTGAAGAATGTCTCTGGTTGTCAATTGGATACGTTGTAGTAACGTCATTGGGTGATAGACGGGATTTGTCTGTTCCTTCCTAACCCTCGTTTGCATCTGCTGTTGCTAACTCAATGGCTAGGAGGTATCACTTCTGTCGTGAATAAGAGTTCAAATTTCATACCATTCGCAACCAAAGCTCACGCTGATGTTGGCTTCGTTCTGTAGTTCTTATCTGAACCATTCTGACATAGGACCGTCGTCCTCGGAACAGGAGGTTATATTGTCGTCAAGGGCTTATAGGAAGGGAGATGAGGGCGTGTTTGAAAAGTTTTATAGCCCATGTCCCTTCACAGGGGCGGGCCACTGATTGAGCAAAGCCCTGTCTTATGAAAACCCAAATCTCACATTTTAGAAGCTAAAATCACATTTCATCCCATCACGAATAATTTAATATTCAAACATTTAAATTGAACAACAATTCCATGTGAATCCGATAACTCTCTGATGTGTAGACTTTCCACTGTAGAGTTTATGTCATCTTATCATTGATGAGAATGTCTCAGATGACAACCGAACTGACATCATATTCATTAAGTACCACCGCATATGTTCCACTGGTCGGATTACCCCCATCTTCTGATGTTCCCAGAATCTCTAGGTTATCCAAGGGTTTTGCAAATGTAACATCAGTAGCATAGAGAGAGGAAAAAGGGGGGAGATGTATTTATGACTGTCATAAACCTAACCCCCAGGCCAATGTCATGACATTGTCATTGATCAGAAAATAATAGACAATGGACCATCATTGCCCCCTAGTGGTACATCTGTCTCATATCATCCATGACTGAAAAGTCTTCAGTGGATGTGACATTCATTGCCCCACAACTGCTTTATCAAACATCTCAAAATAAATGTCCTTTGTGGTTGAATAAACGTCTTGGACATGCTTTCAATTATACCACAGTGCTGCATTACAATATAACCTACCAATCAGAAAATATCTTAACATCTTTCTCTCTTTCTCCATCTCCTCCCCCCTTATCTCTCTTCCTCCATGTTGTCTCTCTCCAGTCTGAGGCCCCTGGATGTGGAGTTTATGAGTCGTCTGAGTAAAGTAGTCAACATAGTCCCTGTCATCACCAAGGCAGACACACTCACCCTGGAGGAGAGGGACTTCTTCAAACAGACGGTACGGTGTGTGTGTGTGTGTGTATACAGGCACGTGTGTGTACACAAAAAGCCTATGACATTGATCTGTATATTTGCTTTTAAACTAGTCCCTTTTGCACTACAACAACCTGACATGGCTGACATTAGGCTTTTACAGCAGGGTAACAAGAGGGTAAGATTACACACACACCACCCGCGTGCACACACACAGGGTAACGAGAGGGTAAGATCACACACAGGCCGGTATGAAGCGAAGCCAGGCATTACAAACAGCAGCCAACTGGATAAACTACTGTACTCTGCCCAGTCTGAGGAGTAGTGGTATGAAACTTTGGAACACTTAACGGATGTTTTTAGCCAGAAAGGAGCATTTTAAGAAGTGATTTATTTACAGTATTCCTGCTTTCTGTAAACCTCCGAGGCAGCTGACGTCTGCACAGATGCCAGTGTACTGTAGCAGGCTGTCCTGTCTAGTAGCTACTTGGTAGAGGCTGTCTAGTAACTACTTGGTAGAGGCTGTCTAGTAGCCACTCCTCCATAATGGAATGCATAACCCTTTCTGTTGATGACTGACTCATGCTTATGTTATAGAGACTAGAGGCCCTCTGCTGATTTAAATGGAAGTTTAAATGATTTAGAATTCAATGGAATTCCCAAATGCTACTTTCTCTTCCTGTCACTTTAACTCTGCACCATACCAGGATACACAGGCCTAAACTACCTGCTTGGCTCAGTTTAAAGAGGCCTCTGCACCCCGCTCTCTTCCTCTGTTTCTGTTGGCCAGTGGTCAGCCTGGGAGAAGAAAATGAACATGTACACACACACACACACACACACACAAAGAAGAAAAGGACATGCACATGCACATGCACATTCCCTCTCTCCAGGGACGCTAGTCTCCACTCTCTGGCATCCTGTGACAGCTTTATTAATTCTGGAGGAGGATACACATTGGGTGACTTGGCTACCGTTCCCCCGACAACGGCCAATGAGAACAAGGCAGAGCGAGATGGAAGCTCTGGGGCTTGTAACCAGCTTGTTTTGGTTGGCTGCATGGGCTGGGCAATGTACGACCCTGGGATTGTGATCTTACATTTTTCTTGATGTTTCTTTCTAGTTCTCTGCTCCCTGCAGCAGTTGACATGCATACAAAGGGAACAAAATAGCTTTTTATTCGGGTTTTGCCATCTGTGTCCAACAGTGTGTGTGTGTGCATGCTCTGTTATAGCTTTAACAGATGTAGTCAGTTTACATTTCATCCTATAATGTAGGCCTAAGGCTGAGAAAGTTAAAGTTACAAGTTTAGACTTTCCAAGAAGTATAAACAGAGTAATGTAGAAAATCTGTTTGATCATCAACCAAGTGGAAACTGTCAAAGTAGTAATTGTGAGCGGAACGGTCATTCATTTAAAGGCCATCACTGCTGGCAGAAGAAGCCTGTCTGTGTTCGTCATTGTAAAGAAGGCGGCCATTTTGTGTCTGGCTGTATATTTGTTTAATGGTTGTTAACCTCCACAGTAAGTCTCCATGTTAGAGAACATGATATAGATTGTTTAAGGTCAACACCAGCCTTAACAACATGGAGTATTTATGGTGGAATCCGAGTGAGCGAACAGTGTGTAGTCAATCATTTCATACTTGTATATTTATCGTTTCAATCATGATGACCTTATACTGGTCCAAACAATCAGGGTATCTGGAGATCTGCTTGAAGAATTGTTATGATGTGACAAAGCCTCCCTTCCCTGGTCTTTCCTCTGGTGGTGAGTGAAAGGCTTTGGTGTGTGATGTTATTGTACTGGGCAGGACACACACTCCTCCACCTCCAGGACTAGATGACTTGGTAGATGACATGAGGTGGAAACGGCTATTGTTTAGCCCTGACTGCTGTTCTACAGTACATTGATGAAACGGTGCAAACCTGGTGTTAGATTCTGATGTGTTTCTGTGTGTGTGCAGATCAGGGAAGAGCTGCGAGCCAACGGGATCGACGTCTACCCTCAGAAAGAGTTTGATGAGGATTCTGATGACAGGATGATCAATGATAAGATCAGGGTGCGTTTACAGCATTGTAAATACACACACACACACACACACACACCCGACCGACCGACACATGGATTCATTATAAACCCTGTGTTGTGTGTCGTCAAGAGATGATCCCATTTGCTGTGGTGGGGAGCAACCAGTAGTACCTGGTCAATGGAAAGATTCTTCTGGGCACAAACAAAGTGGGTAACCATAGAAGGTAATTCAACACACACACACACAAACAAACAACCATTACTATCCCTGTCATACTAATCATGTCAAATGGGCTGAAGCAGATTTGCCATTGCCTGATTGGACTGCACAGTACAGTGGATCAACCATGCATGTTACTACTGCCAGTACATGTTTCAATCCCAGCCAACTGATTTAAACATCTGTCGTCTGACTCATATCCACGTTTCTCTGGTCTGTCTTTGACTAAACAGATTTAGGAGTAATAGACGGGAGGACGATTTACCGAATCTTCTGAATCCGGGTCATAATGGGGGAAATTGTGCACAGACACCAGGCCTGCCGTGTCCGGTCTGGAATGTGATGTCATGAGCTCTGCTGGTCGGCTACTGCACAGCAACCTAGCGGTGCCAAACCTTGGTTTGTCCTATGTTTGCCCCCACACACACACAAAAAAATGTCAACGTCGTTTTGGGCTCTAATATGTGTTTATTATGATCAAGTTCGATTCCCACTGTGAATTATTTTACCAATCGAGATGCATATTTTAAATAGTGATCCATTCTGACTACTACATTTGTCCACTAAGGACCACGTGCTGACACAGTCCAATCACCAGCCGGCAGGCTACGAGGAGGCTTGCGCCCTCGTGCTGTAGACATTACGGTTGACTCTCTCAGGCAGGATGAAAACGACTACATCGACCATGTTCCTCTGCTAGTTACGGTCACCATGATCCTTAGCGGATTTTTATTTGGTGTCATTCAGTCCCATTCAGCAATATGGTGCCCTTCAAATTAGAATATTTCCGGCTTCATGCGCCATCGGGAGTTTTCCATAGGAATACGTGGATGATGTCAGCGCTATCACTATCTACTGGTTTGAATGTCTATGACAGACACTGGTGTAGACAGACAATACTGTAGTTGAGAGCATGCGTGCACTCGCACACACAAACTATCATAGTATTTATGTTTTTTGGACTGCCTTAAGCATTCTTACTGCCAAGTTGGGGGTCATATCAAGTGAGCGTCCATGACTCACCACTGTGGGGAATAGGGGGGGGGTGGAAGTGATGAACAAACAGGAGGAGGAGGTCTGAAAAGAGAGAGGGGGGGGGAGAGGAATGTCACAGCTCCTTTTCACTGGAGGGCCGACTATCTTCCTCCCAGATTGCACCTGGCCCCTCCAGGGCGCCCTTTTGGCTCTTGGTGAATGCTCCTTTCATCACTCCACACTTGTATAGAACAACTATATTATTCTGGACCTCTTGCTGTTAGGTCTGTTCAAAGGACGAACCAACCAGAACTTAGCATACATAGCTTTCTAGAGTTCTAGTACTTAGGTCCTGTTCTGGAACTGTCAAGGTCTCCTACCCCATAGTCGATTGAAGCTCCTCTAATTAGCATAAGAATACAAATCTTTCTATTCAAGCTAGACATTAGCTTCTCAATCATCCTTCCGCATCTGCGCTGGAAGGTGTCAGAGTTACAGCGGTGTTTGTCAGACCAGGAGACATCCTGAAAAATTTATTTTTCTCACTTAAAGTCTGCAGTGTTCAGAGTTTGGGCATTTTTTGCTCCACGACCCCACCCAGCTCCATGACCCCCACTAGCTCCACGACCCCCACCAGCTCCATGACCCCCACTAGCTCCACGACCCCCACCAGCTCCATGACCCCCACTAGCTCCACGACCCCCACCAGCTCCATGACCCCCACTAGCTCCACGACCCCCACCAGCTCCATGACCCCCACTAGCTCCACGACCCCCACCAGCTCCATGACCCCCACTCCAGCTCCACGTCCCCCACCAGCTCCATGACCCCCACTAGCTCCACGACCCCCACCAGCTCCATGACCCCCACTAGCTCCACGACCCCCACCAGCTCCATGACCCCCACTAGCTCCACGACCCCCACCAGCTCCATGACCCCCACTAGCTCCACGACCCCCACCAGCTCCATGACCCCCACTAGCTCCACGACCCCCACCCCCACCAGCTCCATGACCCCCCCAGCTCCAGCCCACCAGCTCCACGACCCCCACCAGCTCCATGACCCCCACTAGCTCCACGACCCCCACCAGCTCCATGACCCCCCCCCACCCCCACCAGCTCCATGACCCCCACCAGCTCCATGACCCCCCCAGCTCCATGCCCCCACCAGCTCCACGTCCCCCACCAGCTCCATGACCCCCACTAGCTCCACGACCCCCACCAGCTCCATGACCCCCACCAGCTCCACGATCCCCACTAGCTCCACGACCTCCCTAGCTTCACGGGACTCATCTGAAGTCTGTACTGACTGTGCCAACTTCGGTCTGTAGAATCTGAACGCTTTAAGCTACAAACTATTACGACCCCACTATCGAAAGCTGAGACTCACGGACACGTACACATTGTTTTTCTCTACGACACCCACAAGCTTCACAAGAGTCGTCTGTGTATGGAAGTTGTTTTGTGCCCCGAAAAGGGGATAAATATGGTAAAAATATAGGACAGGCGCTTCAAAAAATACTTCCTTGTGATGACATTTTTTACTTTTTGTTTTGCCCCAAGGCTTAGTCTCTATGGGGTTAAAACACATATGGACTTTAATTGAACTTAAGACAAAGGTATGTTTGTGGGAGCATGTGATGTGAGAAATGTGGTTGCCCCCTGGCCAGGCAGTGGGATAGGGATGTATGGAGGGAGCAAGAGAGAGGAAGAGAGAGGTGTTGACGTGCCCAGCAGCTGCCATAGGGAAAGGTCAAGGGGTGTTAATACTTTCTGAACGCACATAAAATACTATCTAAAGGTAAAAGTGTATTATTAAAGGGGCAGTCTGTAGTTGCTTAATACATTTTTGGACTTTTAAATAAATTGTATATACCAATTGGTTCTTCGAGAATATAACTTATGAATGCCTCATGAGCTTAGTTCAACTGTTGTACCTCATCAGAACCCTAAATATAAGATTGTTTTACTCCAACATTTGTAAACAACGTAAATTTAAGCAAGCACTGTATAGCCTCAAAACATGGTTAAAACTATAATTTTGATATAATGGCTGGTCCGTCCTTGGGTTGATGTTTCTCTAGGTAACATTTATCACTAAATCCCCTCTGTGTTGCCTCTCTGTAAGGACCCACATGCAGAACATCAAGGACATCACCAGTAGCATCCACTACGAGGTGTACCGTGTCCGCAGGCTAAACGAGACCAACGCCCAGCCACCCAACACACTGGTCAACCCACAGCAGTCCAACGGGGTGGCAGCACAGTTCTGACCCATGAGATGTAGACGTCTAACCACCCCAGAAACACACACACGCACATATGGGTTGTTCCACAAAATGAGACCCTTTTTGGGTAGTGTGACTTGAAGAGTTTTATGTGACCTAATTTGAACATTCTGTCATAAAGAGCACATGTTCAACTTAATTTAAAATGCATGTTTTCCCCATCTCAAAAGGTTAAATAAAAAAATGACTGTAGTAAGTGCCTATTAGAAGCCAAATCAAATAACAGGGTTGACGGTAACAGGATTGAGTATTTCATCTTAAATCATTCATAAATCCCTTTCTAACAGGGGAATGGAAGCTTGTGTGCAACAGGGAGGAGCAATTCAATGCAAGCTTCACATTTTTATTTTTTATTGTTAAAACATGTTTTGCCTTCTATATATGGGTAATAAGGTGTACGTATTATGCAGTTGATTTATTTTCATGTTTCTTTGAATAAAAAAATATAGTTTCAGCATTAAAATGAGAGTTCAGTTCACGTTACGGGGTCCAACTGAAAACGAGGAACATGTTTTCATAATCGTTTCCCCTTAAAATGAATCACTAATCACATGAAATCAATAATACTCTTTAGAAATGACGCTGTCAAAGCAACAAAAAAACTAGGGCTTTACAATGATGGTGAACACTTGAAAACTGTTGGGGTTAAAATCTTACTAGAAATCACAGAGCATGCACAGAGATACATGTCAAGATGCTGAATTTTGGCACTTCATCAAGTCTTATTCATATAAAAAAAATATACTTTTATTTCATTCATTTAAACAGGCTTTTTTAATTGATGCACAATTTCTACTTTAAATATCAAAGGGATGCAAAAGGGACTCATTTTGTGGAACAACCCATATCTTTAACGGCTGGCAACTAATGTGACACACACACACACACACACACGCACCCAAACATGCAAACACCACGTGACACACACACACACACATCCACTCACACTGAGCCTCCTCCGACATCTCCCCATCATCACTGGCTGACGTGACATAAAGGACTGTACATACCAATATCAAGTGGTATAACCATTTTTACATGATCAACTGCTAAGCAGAGTTTCTGTTAGCTGGAAGTTCTAGTGTAGGTCGTTGTCGGTCAGAGCTGTTGGGTAAACAGTACAAGATGTCCCCTAGGGAGATGGGATGCCACAGTATTATAGCATACAGATGTGTACAGACCAGCTATCTAAGTATAGCACATTTAGTTCATCTTGAAAGACCTGGTCTATGTCCATGTTGTGCTGTGCTGTATGGTGTTGTCTAGATATTAGGGTTTAGGTTCTTTGTAAATGTTGACACATCTGCACTGTCCAGTAAAACAGCAATGCAGTGTGGAGATGCTTTGAAATCCCCAGTCTTTTTCCCATTGTGTTTTTGTAAATGCAAGACCTCTTTCCAAACGATCCTGTCTATACCAATATGCTAATGTCATATTTGTGACAGTGCATTTTACATTTACTGTTATGTTGTTATTATAATATATTATTGTGTTGTTTTTAGCTAGATTTGGGTGTAGGGAACACATCTGTTTTCTCCCTATGCATTTTCTCTTCTCTAAACCAAATACATGTCCTTTCTGTTTATGCCCCTCATGTACTCACTTTTAATTGAGTTAGATGATGCTCATAGGCTACCAGCTTCTAAACACGCCCGTTGTTCTCCTGGAATTCTCCTGCTCGGTCTTTCGCTATGGAGAAGTAACTAACGTCCGTTGGCATAGCCTTTGAGTCTGGGTAGCCAGGCAAGGAAAACCTATGTAGACCCCATTTGGTTATATTTATCAGTATCTCCTTGACCTCATACTTTGTCTCCCATTTATTCATAGGGAATTGTATGAATCTAGATTCACATTTTGTATTTTTGGACATGATACGGAATAGGACCTCAGTAATATGTAGCCTTCATACACCGCTTGTAATATTTAGTTCCCGGACAGTTTTGCATTCCCGGTGTAGTAAATGTTTAACTCCCTTATCTTCCCTTATCTTCCCTACTAAACATTTATTCCAAAGACATAAATGTGCCATTCTGCCAAACACAATTCTTCACTCCGCCAAAATCTCATGGACAGAGGTCAAAACCAAGAGTACTATTCATTCAGCAATGTAGCTTACGTAACATAACAAAATGACGAAAGGTAATACAATGTTTATTGTTGTGTAATTTATGGTATGATAACGTATCAAAGATACATCTTAATGTAGATAGACTATTTTCTTGTTTACACTTATTCTGTCTTGATTGCCATTATCCACCTGACTCAACCAATCACAAAAGCCCCTTTCCTCATACGCAATTTGGCACGTCTGAATCCTTGCGAAAAATGTATTAATTTCGAAAACTACCAGAAAGGTTTTTTACCAAAGCTTTACCATTGAAGTTTGGGTTTTATTGTCTTGACGGAGTATTTTTTTCAAAGTTATAATGAGGAGAACAAGTTACAAGGTATTTAGAAAACAATCAAACAATATGATACTGGAAGTGGAATGATGGGGGTAAAATATGCCTACCGAATTGCAATGAAACTTCTAAATATTTTTAGTTTGGTGATGATGTAGTTTTACCGTTGTCAGTCTTTGGGGAATATAATTAATGGAAATATTCTAGGATTGGAAGGTGGTCAATGTATTTAACTGCCTTTATAGGCCTAATAAACAATGTTGGATAATAAACTACAATAGAGAAACTACAAAGTTATTCCAAAATGTTCCAAGGCAAACAAGTGTGGGCCTGGGCTAGAACAGAAGACATTAGGCTACTTTTTGTTTTCTAGAAGGAATTTATAAAATTTACAGTAGCCTAGTAGAATTGCTGTTCTGACAACTCTTCAATTGTCAAGGCCAGACAGGTAGAGTGGGAAAATAGCAACTAGCTCACGACAGGCCATGTCCTGAGGGGTAACAACGCTTCAAACCGGAGCTTCACGAATCACACCTTGTTCACGCAACGCTGGGTACACTCATTCATACCTCTCCTGTCATCTTTCCTCAATCCACGTTGGCATGTTTAACTAGCCTTTCAGTTGAATAGGTCAGTCTATCTCACACTTTCACTCTATGCCTTTCCCTGCCTCCCCAGACTAGTTTTGGAAGACCTGCCTGAACATTGAAGATAGTCATCTAGGCTCTACTGACATTGATGCTGACTACCACTAGGGTATAAGAGGTGAGTGATGGGTTATACACAACTGTGTTCATGTTAATAAGGTGTTCTGGCTGTGTAAATGTTGTATATACGAATGACACCTGCCATGATGTAGATATATTGGTACATATACTAGGATGGTACCTAATGCTGTGTTTATAACATCTCGTAAATTCGCAGATATAAGCAAATGCCCCTCCAACTCGTAATTACTAGTGGTAAACTTGTCTCCTCTCTGAGCTCCAACTTCTCCCACATTCTGAGCTCTGACGTCACCGACTAAGGAAATGACCTTGATAACAGCATTTTCAGCAGTTAAATGGAACAACAAAACATTATTTATGAACTAAATGGCAATCTATTTATAGTGTATTTGTACTCTATAAATTGTTCATGAGCACAAAAGCTGTACTTTTTAGTTGACAGAGCTTGTTTGCCATTAGCCAAATGGCATTCTCAACGAGTTCAAAGCACGTGAACGCACACAACTCATTGCGCCCAGTTTACAGTGAGTTCCCCACTTGTTATGAACGCAGAATAACTTAGTAGTTATCTCAACCACTCCACAACCATCGTTGAAGGACGCCGTGAAAACGCTCTGTACTCAACGCAAGTCGTCTGTTGGCTAATTAACGGAGTCCTCTTGGCAGTGAAGAGCGACGCTTATTGTGTTGGTATGCAAATGCTTTTGTTTAGAAGTGTATGTGGGTCAGGGACTTTTCATACCCCTTCTCTTTGTAAAATGGCGAGACGTCGGGGTCGGGCGGCACTCAAAATGGCGCCCACCTTGGCTCTTTATCTCACCTTTTTTCCCTGAACCATCCAGCCGGGTGGGCGCTCTCTATCCCTCTCTCACGCCCTTTCCTCTGGCTAGTAGGTTTTGGATTTTGCTCTGTCTGCCACTGCCAGGTAAAGAGCAGCTCATTATCTCACACTCTTTCCAGCACGGTGCCGCCGGCGTATCCCTTAGAGACGGAGAGGGAGAGAGAAATGTGCTGCTCTCAGATCCATAGCAGCAGAGTGTTCACTCTGTTCCCGAACACACACTACCTCCTCCCCTACCTTTTTATTTGCCAAAGCACCGCTTTTGTGTCACTGTGTAATTAAATTAAGTTGCCATTCAGTGAACCTTTTCAGGCGCAGAGACTCGATGGAGTGTTTGTGTGTGTGTGTGTGTGTGTCTATGTGTTTGTGTTTTTCGAGCGGCTGGGCAGTGTAGCGCCATACTTGTTAGTTAGTAATCAAACAGCTGTAGATTGTTTTGTTTTTACACCATGTATCTGCGACCCTTGTCAGACAGCACGAGAAACCCCATTGAGCTTATAGCGCTCAAGGGAGCCCTAGTCTTGTCTCCCAGACAGTTCTCTCTGGCGCTGTGTGTGTGTGTGTGTGTGTGTGCTGTGTGTGCGCGTGCTGTGTGTGCGCGTGCTGTGTGTGTGCGTGCTGTGTGTGTGTGTGTGTTGTGTGTGTGTGTGCGCGTGCTGTGTGTGTCTCCTCTGCTGCGTATGTGTCAGGGTGAAGCCCCCGTGTTGCTGCAGTTCCAGTGTTGTTTGTTACACGGCACCAGGGGAGTCAACACGCTGTGGTACACTGAGAATCACTGGGTGGTCTGCATTAATGAGACAATCACACAGTCTAATGTACATAATCTGGAGGCTGGGGGCAGCAGACGTCGACATGCACATTTGGCAGGGTTTCAATAGGGTTTCAGTTATTTTTTGACAGGGTGTGTGGTCTGTGGTTGACTGGTTGACTATCTGTGCCTTTTGTAGTGGATGGGAGTTAGTCGGATAGTTCAATATTGTTGCTTTGGGAATGCAATGATTTCTTTGTCATAAATAAAGCATTGACATTGATAGTGGTGTTACTCAATAAATGCAATGGGTAATCTTGGGTAACCCAGAACTAAATCTTAATTTTGTTCACCTTTTATGTTAACAGTCAGTCTGTCATGAGAAACTATGCTATGGGAGAGTGCGGGATGGCGTCTTGAGCACCAATGTTGAGCTGAGGGTGGCGTTCATCAAGGGGAACTGACCAAACCACACCTTTCCCCTCCAGTGCTGAGTCAACTTTGGTACTCATGCCAAGTGTAACAGGGGGTTCGGTCTATAGGGACTCATATACCGCATCCTTGTGTGCCAGACTGCCAGCCACACCGTATTCACAACGCATTGCTTTAATGTGGCATAGTGCCATGGTCGTTTGGCACCGAGACGGTTCACTTCTGAATCCTATCAGCATATATACACAGACGTGTCGTCATATAGAGGAAGCATTGTTTGGGTGGTAGAGAGGGAAGATGGCGTACATACAGTCACAGTGCTGACTGTCTGGTGCCTCTACAATCACTCTGCATGTAGTCGTACTGATTGCTCGCTATGTCGTTGCTAGGCAGAGTTGATAGGCTGATACACTGTCTGTATTGGTAATATTGCACCAGAGAGAATTTCCTTCTCTTTTCTCCCATCTTTAACTAACCCACATCCTCCTCAGTGAGTCTCCTCCTCAGTCTCTCTTCCAGAGGCTCAGACACGCAGCACAGGAGAAGTCCGTCTAGTCAGTCTGTCGACATTACTCCCCATCCTCGTCGTCTGTGAAAAACAGCCCATTCAAGCCTAAACAAACGATCGCCACCAAAACAAAAGATCGCCAGCCACGCCCGCTCCTCTCCCCCCTCCCGACGCAAATAATCAACATAAGGTCATTTGTCGCTAATTAATTGCGGGATTTTTAATGGCATCGCATTTAAAGCATGAATGCTTTGTTTTTCTGTCCCTCGCCGTTTGTTAATAAGCCGCTTGGAAATCTGTGTTTTGGGTGGTTTTCGACACCCGGGTTTGTCCGGTGGCAGCGGGACCCCCCCCCCCAACAGACACCCAGTCGCCCCCTTATTCTGACCACTTTACCCTTGAGAGCCCCGCTCCCCGAACGGGCTGAGAGTTCCGTACCCCTGTTTGTTGTTGATCTATGTTAATGCCCCATCGTCCATCTGTTCGTTTGCTTAATTCTGATTTTGCTTGTTTCCAGCCACGTTATCACCCCCTCCACCACCCATCGACAAACACACACATATGCACACACACACACACACACACCTCATTACCGGCATTCATAACCACGTCAGGACACTCCCTGGGCTTCCATCTCCTGGCTCATAGCCAGCCCTCAGACGGCCTTCGGAGAGGAGGGGCTGCCGCCCCCGCCCTGCCTGTATACAAATTAGCCTAGTTTTGATTAAAAGACAGCTGCATATTTGATTAAACTTGGCACCACACACACAGGAAGCAAGGATGAGGCATGCTGCATCTCCAGGGAGGTGGAGGGTTGTTTAGCTTAGTGAATGTTGTGAGTGTTTGCTGTTTTCAGATGGAAACAGGGAGCTAAAAGAGTGGAACAAAAGAGCTGCCCAGGGCCTGCTTTGGGGGTAATGGACCACACTGGCTCATTGGTTGGAGGGTAAAGCTAACACTGTAGTAATGTGGTGTGTGACGATAGCAAGACAAATTGAGAGTGAAATCGCAGACGGACGCAAGAATGCAGTGGTTCTGTGACGTCACAGACGCTTTACAAAGTCTCAGGTTTGGTTACACTGGCAGGTGAAATGTGCAACTTTCGCTTCACCGTCCTTGAGCCAAGTAAAGGAGAGCTTGCTTTCTCCTCATGTATCGTCAACACTTGAAACGGAGTGTGTTGTCTTCCTCAGTTTGTCCTCTTTGCCGTCCCTGAGGGCTAAGGTGGTGTTGTATGGGTCCCCTACGGGGACGTGGGTGATGTATGGGTGGGTGTGTACACTATGAGGCCATAGGGGTGGGTGAGGGTAGGAGGGTGGGACTGTTGGCATGCAGCCAGCTCCAGTGGAATGTGTTAAGGATGGTGGGGGCGGGGGGTGCATAATAAATCACAAATGATGAAAGTAGGGAGACAACCCTACCAAGGCTGTTTGTATTGAGATGGGAGTAGGGGGTTGGTAAGGGGTGGGCAGGTGCAAGCCAAGGGTGGCCACATAGACCAAGGACAAAAAACAGAGGAAATGGTGCCGTGAAAGTCATGTCAATGAAATAGGCAGTTATACGGATGGACCAGGTTGGCATCCAGATGGACCAGGTTGGCATCCAGATGGACCAGGTTGGCACCCAGATGGACAAGGTTGGCATCCAGATGGACCAGGTTGGCATCCAGATGGACCAGGTTGGCATCCAGATGGACCAGGTTGGCATCCAGATGGGCCAGGTTGGCATCCAGATGGACCAGGTTGGCACCCAGATGGACAAGGTTGGCATCCAGATGGACCAGGTTGGCATCCACACAGATTGTATTTTTGTTTCTTGCCGTCTAAGATGGGCAGCGGCGCTTCAGGCTGTGTCCTTTTCATTTTCTCAGAAGGTTGATGTTTTTCTCTGGGCAGTCACATCACATACTGTCGTGCAGGAATGCACGGTACAACTCTGTTCTTTTTGTGAAACTGAAGCAAATTGCTGCGTCAATTTGAATTTTTGGAGCAAAATCTGTGAATGTAGTTTATTTGAGGGACAATGGACGGGTTGTTATTCATTTTAAGAGTTCACAGCCTATGTTTTGGCAGGGATTCAATTATTGACCGTGCTCATGCTTATAGGCTATTGCTCTGCTGATAGTGTTGCTACACTGCCCCCTGCTGTATATCTGTAGTATTTCACCCTCCTGCCTGTTTACCCTCACCATGGGCTGAAGCTAATTTATTGCTGACACTAATGCATATTCTGATTCATCAGCCCGCTCTGAGCCCATCCACCCCTCTCTCACTCATCTTATCACTGTTTTTTCAAGGAAAATACAAGTTAAGCTCACCTTATTTACATTTATATGATCAGATTTTCGCTTCCTTATGGACTGTATGCAAATGTACCCTTTTCCTGAGACTTGGTCACTGAGCACACAGATTTGTTGCCCGGTAGAGAAAAATAATAACATTGCCCTGTAGGAAGATACAGACTCACGTTTGGGATTTCTGGACTTCGTGAATTTGGTAATGATCCATTTTGTTTACCCTACCTCCCTTAAAGCTCTTATCAGTCTATTTTGAGCCATGGGCACATAACCTAAGATTTGATTTAAGGCTAGAAATGTCCATCTTTCTTGTGCTGTGTATATTTAATTATTTATTTTGTTGGGTTGTTGCTGCCAGAGGCGGTCTTAAAAATATAATTTTTCATTTTCCCTCCTCTCTAATGGCTCTCAAAATTCCGTCATGAGGGTGGTGTGTTTGTCGAATGTTGGCAAGCATCTTGGTGGGTGGAGGGGGGGCTCAGAGGCACATGTCTTTAACCCTCGCTGTTTGGAGGAGAGGCGCGGGGGAATGAAAGAACGAAGAGAGGACTAAGGGCTGGCTTGATGTATCCAGTCAGCTCAAGTTTATTTTAAAGAAAGCCCACGGCTTGTGTGGGTGTGTGTCCGTGTGGGTGTGTGTCCGTGTGGGTGTGTGTCTGTGTGGGTGTGTGTCCGTGTGGGTGTGTGTGTGTGGGTGTGTGTCCGTGTGGGTCTGTGTCTGTGTGGGTCTGTGTCCGTGTGGGTGTGTGTCTGTGTGGGTGTGTGTCTGTGTGGGTGGGCCTGTGTCTGTGTGGGTCTGTGTCCGTGTGGGTCTGTGTCCGTGTGGGTGTGTGTCCGTGTGGGTGGGTCTGTGTCTGTGTGGGTGTGTGTCCGTGGGTGGGTCTGTGTCCGTGTGGGTGTGTGTCTGTGTGGGGTGTGGGTGGGTCTGTGTCTGTGTGGGTCTGTGTCCGTGTGGGTGTGGTCTGTGTCTGTGTGGGTGTGTGTCTGTGTGGGTGTGTGTCCGTGTGGGTGTGTGTCCGTGTGGGTGTGTGTCTGTGTGGGTGTGTGTCCGTGTGGGTTTGGTCTGTGTGGGTGTGTGTCTGTGTGGGTGTGTGTCCGTGTGTGGGTCCTGTGTCTGTGTGGGTGTGTGTCCGTGTGGGTCTGTGTCTGTGTGGGTGTGTCCGTGTGGGTCTGTGTCTGTGTGGGTGTGTGTCCGTGTGGGTCTGTGTCCGTGTCGGTGTGGGTGTGTGTCCGTGTGGGTCTGTGTCCGTGTGGGTCTGTGTCCGTGTGGGTCTGTGTCCGTGTGGGTCTGTCTGTGTGGGTGTGTGTCCGTGTGGGTCTGTGTCTGTGTGGGTCTGTGTCCGTGTGGGTCTGTGTCTGTGTGGGTGTGTGTCCGTGTGGGTCTGTGTCTGTGTGGGTGTGTGTCCGTGTGGGTCTGTGTCTGTGTGTGTGTGTCCGGTGGGTGTGTCCGTGTGGGTGTGTCCGTGCCGGTGTGGGTGTGTGTCCGTGTGTCTGTGTCCGTGTGGGTCTGTGAACGGTGTGGGTCTGTGTCCGTGTGGGTCTGTGTTGTGAAAGAATGGGGTGTGATTTGGGTGTGTGGGTGTGTGTCCGTGTGGGTGTGTGTCTGTGTGTGTGTGGTGTGTGTGTGTGGGTGTGTGCCTAAATGTGTGTGAAAGAATGGGCATTGATTTGTGTGTGTGTGTGTGTGTGTGTGTGTGTGTGTGTGTGTGTGTGTGTGTGTGTGTGTGTGTGCGCGCGCGAGAGTACCTGCCGAGTGTAGAATAGAGGGAATAGCGCTCTAGATAATGACTTTCTGCCAGCATATTGCCAACGCCAGTCTTTATATTCATGGGGACGGCTCAGGTGATTACAGCCCTCCCCTCCCAGCCTCAGCCCTGGTCTGCCTGCCCTGCTGCTGATGAAACGCTGATGTGGAATATTTAACAGACACTCCAAGCCAAACCTAATAATATAATCAGGTAATAAGAAATTAATTTTCTCCCTGGCTGCACTTTGACTGGGGTGTTGATATAAGGTGAAGAAGTCAAGGGATTTCTCTGGATGTCTCGGGCGAACCGCCACTAGCCCTCCTGGCTGACACTCTGCTGGCTCATTGACCACATTATGCCCCCCCCCCACCCACCCACCCACCCACCCACCCACTGTCCCTGTCACACACACACGTGCGTACCCTTCCGCCACCACAACCCACCCTCCACGCTGGACCAGTGTATGACATGACCAACAACAGCATATGGATGTAATCAACCCCAGAGTAGACTCAGGTCACTCGTCACTGCAGATGACCTGGGCACCACAAACACACAACAACAGTAGCCAGTGCTACTGCAGGCTGTCCCTCAGAGGAGGAACATCGTGTACTCAATCCCCAGAGAGTTGAAGGGACGTGTAAGATGAGATGTGGTGACTTGTTAGTGTTGGGATGACGTGAAGAGGTACAGTACGGGCGCCCTTGTTTTAATCCCGTCACAAACCCCTCCCCCCCCCAGCTCTCTCGCTCAAATCTTTTTTCAAATTCTAGCTGCTTTATTGGCATGAAAAAACATTGCGTCAATATTGCCAAAGCAACAGTGTATACAATATACATGGTAGGAAAATGATAAACGTTAACAAATAAAAATATAAAATGGTTATAAATAATAATACAAAATTAAATACAAAAATAACAACAATGTACTAAATGTAATAAATATAAAAAGCTAAACATGGAAAATGAAACTATAACTAACTTATAACTAAATAACTGTCATCCTCACCATTACACCAGTACTACAACTACCATCATCATTACTACTACTACTACTACAACTACCATCATCATTACTACTACTACTACTACTACTACTACTACTACAACTACCATCATCATTACTACTACTACTACTACTACTACTACTACTACTACTACTACTACTACTACTACTACTACTACCACCATCATCATTAAACTGCTGTCATTACCATCATCATTACTACTACTACTACTACTACTACTACCATCATCATCATTAAACTGCTATCATTACCATCATCATTACTACTACAACTACCATCATCATTACTACTACTACTACTACTACTACTACCACCATCATCATTAAACTGCTATCATTACCATCATCATTACTACTACTACCACCACCATCATCATCACCATCATCATCATTAAACTGCTATCATTACCATCATCATTACTACTACTACTACTACCATCATCATCATTAAACTGCTATCATTACCATCATCATTACTACTACTACTACTACTACTACTACCATCATCATTAAACTGCTATCATTACCTGTCATCATTACTACTACAACTACCATCATCATTACTACTGTCTACTACTACTACTACTACTACTACCACCATCATCATTAAACTGCTATCATTACCATCATCATTACTACTACTACTACTACTACAACTACCATCACTACTACTACCATCATCATCATTAAACTGCTATCATTACCATCATCATTACTACTACTACCACCACCATCATCATCACCATCATCATCATTAAACTGCTATCATTACCATCATCATTACTACTACTACTACTACTACTACTACTACCATCATCATCATTAAACTGCTATCATTACCATCATCATTACTACTACTACCACCACCATCATCATCACCATCATCATCATTAAACTGCTATCATTACCATCATCACCCTACTACCCATACCACTACTATTTGGAATGATAAACAACCATAATAGAAATAATAGTAATAACAATAATAGTAATAATAAGTATAATAATAAGTAAGTTACTGTTTACTATGCAGATGTTATTATTCAGTGTCTCTCAGGCAGGCTATGGCAGGCAAATACGTATAATACACCTCTCTCTCGCTCTCTCGTACCCTGTCTCTCTTGCACCCGCGCGCTGTCTCTCTCTCTCGCGCCCGCGCGCTGTCGCTCTCTCTCGCGCGCTGTCTCTCTCGCGCGCCCGAGCGCTGTCTCTCTCTCTCGCGCCCTTGCGCCGTCTCTCTCTCTCTCGCGCTCGCGCGCTGTCTCTCTCTCTCTCTCGCGTCCCCGCGCTGTCTCTCTCGCTCTCTCTCGCGTCCGTGCACTCTCGCTCTCTCTCGCGCCCGCTCGCTGTCTCTCTCTCGCCCGCTCGCTCGCTCTCTCTCTCTCTCTCTCTCTCTCTCTCTCGCACGTCCGCGCACTGTCTCTCTCTCTCTCTCGCGTCCGCGCGCTGTCTCTCTCTCTCGCGTCCGCGCTCTGTCGCGCTCGCTCGCTGTCTCTCTCGCGCCCTTGCGCTGTCTCTCTCTCTCTCACGCCTGCCGCTGTCTCTCTCTCTCTCGCACGTCCGCCCGCACTGTCTCTCTCTCGCGCCCCGCTGCGTGCCCACTCACTGTCTCTCTCTCGCGTCCGCTCGCTGTCTCTCTCTCACGCTGTCCGCGCGTGCTGTCTCTCTCGCGCGCGTGTCTCTGTGTATCTCTCTCTCACTGTCTCTCACTCTCGTACCCTGTCTCTCTCTCTCTCTCGCCCTCGCGCTGTCTCTCTCCTCCACCCTGCTGTCTCTCTCGCGCCCTGCGCTGTCTCTCTCTCGCGCGCCCGAGCGCTCTCTCTCTCTCGTGCCCACTCGCTGTCTCGCGCCCGCGCGCTGTCTCTCGCACCCATCGCTGTCTCGCGCACCCTGTCTCTCTCGCGCGCTTTCGCCTGTCTCTCTCGCACCCGATGCGTGCTGCTGTCTCTCTCTCTCTCGAGCGCGGTCTCTCTCTTGTGGTCTCTCTCTCTCTTGCACTGTCTCTCACTCTCGCTCCTGCGCTGTACCCTCTGTCTCTCTCTCTCTCTCTCTCTCTCGCCCTCGTCTCTCTCTCTCTCTCGCACCCTGTCGCTCTTGCGCCCTCGCGCTGTCTCTCTCTCCTCCACCCTGTCTCTCTCTCTCGCGCCCGCGCGCTGTCTCTCTCTCGCGCCCGCGCGCTGTCTCTCTCTCTCTCGTGCCCGCTCGCTGTCTCTCTCTCTCGTGCCCGCTCACTGTCTCTCTCTCTCGCGCCCACTCGCTGTCTCTCTCTCACGCTGTCTCGCGTGCGTGCTGTCTCTCTCTCGAGCGCGCTGTCTCTCTTGTGGTATCTCTCTCTCTTGCACTGTCTCTCACTCTCGCACCCTGTCTCTCTCTCGCGCCCTCGCTCTCTCGCACCCTGTCTCTCTTGCGCCCTCGCGCTGTCTCTCTCTCCTCCACCCTGTCTCTCTCTCGTGCCCGCTCGCTGTCTCTCTCGCGCCCGCGCGCTGTCTCTCTCTCACGCCCGCGCGCTGTCTCTCTCTCTCGCGTACTCAATCATAAAAAGCTAAACAATGAAACTATAACTAACTTATAACTAAATAACTGTCATCTTCACCATTACACCAGTACTACAACTACCATCATCATTACTACTACTACTACTACTACAACTACCATCATCATTACTCCTACTACTACTACTACCATCATCATCATTAAACTGCTATCATTACCATCATCATTACTACTACTACCACCACCATCATCATCACCATCATCATCATTAAACTGCTATCATTACCATCATCATTACTACTACTACTACCACCATCATCATCACCATCATCATCATTAAACTGCTATCATTACCATCATCACCCTACTACCCATACCACTACTATTTGGAATGATAAACAACCATAATAGTAATAATAGTAATAACAATAATAGTAATAATAAGTATAATAATAAGTATGTTACTGTTTACTATGCAGATGTTATTATTCAGTGTCTCTCAGGCAGGCTATGGCAGGCAAATACGTATAATACACCTCTCTCTCGCTCTCTCGCACCCTGTCTCTCTCGCACCCGCGCGCTGTCTCTCTCTCTCGCGCCCGCGCGCTGTCTCTCTCTCTCTCGCCCGCGTGCAGTCTCTCTCTCTCTCGCACCCGATTGCTGTCTCTCTCGCGCCCGCGTGCTGTCTCTCTCTCTCGCGTGCTGTCTCTCTCTCTCGCGCGCCCGAGCGCTGTCTCTCTCTCTCGCGCTGTCTCTCTCTCTTGCGCCCTCGCGCTGTCTCTCTCTCGCGCTGTCTCTCTCTCTTGCGCCCTCGCGCTGTCTCTCTCTCCTCCACCCTGTCTCTCTCTCTTTCGCACCCGCTCGCTGTCTCTCTCTCGCCTGCGTGCTGTCTCTCTCTCGCGCTCGCGCGCTGCTCTCTCTCTCTCTCGCGCTGTCTCTCTCTCTCTCGCGTCCCCACACTGTCTCTCTCGCTCTCTCTCGCGCCCGCTCACTGTCTCTCTCTCTCTCTCTCTCGTGCCCGCTGCTCTCTCTCTCTCTCGTCCGCGCACTGTCTCGCTCTCTCTCGCGCCCGCTCGCTGTCTCTCTCTCTCTCTCGTCTCACGCCCGCTCGCTCTCTCTCTCTCTCTCTCTCGCACGTCCGCGCACTGTCTCTCTCTCTCTCGCGTCCGCGTGCTGTCTCTCTCTCTCGCGCCCGCTCGCTGTCTCTCTCGCGCCCTCTCTTGTGGTATCTCTCTCTCTTGCACTGTCTCTCACTCTCGCACCCTGTCTCTCTCTCGCGTGCTGTCTCTCTCTCACGTGCTGTCTCTCTCTCCCCCGCTGTCTCTCTCTCACGTGCTGTCTCTCTCTCGCCCGCTGTCTCTCTCTCGCGCGCTGTCTCTCTCGCGTGCGTGAGCTCGCGGTCTCTCTCTCTCTCTCTCGTGTACGTACGCTGTCTCTCACTGTCAGTCTCTGCCTCTCTGCCTCTTGTCTTATATAGAGTTAATTAGGAAGCAGCAGTCCATTGGTGTCAGAGCTCTGGTGTTTTATTATTCCTCCCTCTCGCCCCCGGAATCAGATGGAAGGCCATCAGTAACCCCGTACCCCCAACCACACACACACACACACACACACACACACACACACACACACACACACACACACACACACACACACACACACACACACACACAGCTTATGACAGAATAGAGAGCTGCTGTGGCGCCCCTGCTCCTGCCCATCTGTTTCTATTTCTCTCTTTGCCCCCTTCACTCATCCATCCCTTCTCCCCCCAGCCCTGCCATCACATCGCTCCCCACCTGAGCACATTTGTCATCCGGACGAGTCGCTTTATTATGAGTCCCGGCCTCAGCCTCCCTCTCCGATGCTGATGGAAAACTTGCAGCATTATGCAAAAACGCAAAAAGGTAAATGCAGGTTGCCCCAGCAACTGCAGCCGGAGGTTATTTCCAAGCGCTGATGGAAATCAATGTCATGTGCCAGGCTCCTCAGTCCTCGGGAAAATTAGAAAGGGGGGGTAGGAGGAGGAGGAGAGGGGAAGGATGGAGGAGGGGGGTGGAGAGGGCTGAAAGGACAAAGAAAGATGTGTCGGAGGAGGAGGAGAATTCAGGTTTTTCCTCCTGAACCTTAAAGGCCCCTGACTTTCCTTCAAAAGAGTCGCGGCCATTTCATCAGGAAGCCGTTGCTTTCTTTCATACTTTTCTTTTTCAGTCACTCGCCTTCAATTTCCCCTTTCCGTCTTTTTTGTTTACAGACAAAGGGACAAACAAACTCCCCTGCTGTAAGGTTGGCAGATTAAAAAGACACTGTGCAAATTGGCTCACCGAGTAATATTGCACTGTGATACCAGGCTTCACACAACAACACAACACCTGCCAACACAACACATGGACACAATGCAGAACAGCCACAACGACGTCATTGGGCCAAGGCTTTTGATTATGCAAACACAGAACAAAAAAACAAAGCACTGCCAAGATTGCCTGTGATTTAGGAGGGATGTAGAGGGAGTATGTGGATGGCATCTTAAAACACATCCGCCTTGAATTGCCTCTCCTATTCAGCCATTTTAGCCTACAATCGGAGCTGCCTCAGGGCTGCATTATATTTCCAGAGGAGAATCCTCAAAGTCGTAAGATTTGAATATCCTGGGCTTGCCTGGGTTTTTAGACATTTTGGATGAGAAGGTGAAATATCACAAGCGTGTGACTGAAGGCTACGATACACTGTGGGAACGGTTTGGTTTTGGATAGCATGGGGATGTGGTGATGGTGAGCTTCTGTACAATACTCACGAGTGAATAGTGCATCTCATTGTGAAGTCAGGAGAACTTGGACAGCTGCAGCAGTATCCAGACAGTCAGACATACGTTATTCATAAAACTCCATTTCTATGGAACGAGGTCATTGTTGGTTGAATGTATTTCCATTATAATCTTTGACTGGATACCAGGGTCAGGTTGGCGTCAATTCCATTTCAATATCACTATACAGGAGGTGAATTGCAATTTCAATTCAAACATGGAAAATAACCTCATTGAAGATACATTTTCAATTAATCTCTTAACTGAACTGAATTGAAATGGAACTGACCTTCAACCTTTCCTGGCACAACCACAGACAATCAAGACCAAACCTCTCTTTCCCTTATAGTATGTTACTGTATGTTAACCCTCACTGTGACACACACTCACTCACACCCTTTCTCACACACACACACTCATTATTTCTCTCTCTCTCACTCACTCACTCACTCACTCACTCACTCACTCACTCACTCACTCACTCACTCACTCTCACTCACTCACTCACTCACTCACTCACTCACTCTCACACACACACACACAAGTGTTTGTCACAGTGATAGGTTAGATGGGCCATGCCGGGGCACTGGCTGGCATCTCATTTGCATACTTAACACTGCGTTCACAGTCTAGTTGACAAGTTTGCAAACCACCACTTATCCCATTACCGGGTGTCCCTCGCCGGGGTGTCCCTCGCCGGGGTGTCCCTCGCCGGGGTGTCCCTCGCCATTGCATCGTCTGCTGTGTCTGCACTCTTTCTCACGCTCAGCTTTCCCACAATGTGAATAAACCATGCGTGTTCTGTGAATGCACACATGTGACACACACACACACACACGCGCAAACACACAGAGAAAATGCATGCACACACATATGCAAATTCGCACCTACACACGTGACACACACGCACACACACAGAAAATGCATGCACACACACTCACACGTGTCATAAAAAGAGCACAACTGTATTTTTTCTTGGCTGAATGGACACAAACATCTTCAATGGTTTACCTTTTTTATTGTGTTTTAGGAAATTGTTCATATGCATGAATGAATATTGGATAATAATTATACAGTAGTCCATTGAAGTTCAAGTAATTACATAAAATGACTTGTCGTTGACAAATCTGATTTTCCTAAAGTTTTTCCCCCGAGGAATGTTGAAGTCTGATCAAGGGGGGGTCCATGATTTAAACACGTATCTCGCCACTCTCCCCTGCCACCCTTACACACACACATTGTCACGCACACACACACACACGCATGCGTATGCACAGGCTCATGCGCACACACCCATCACCATCACCCATCTTGCATTGCTCATCTCATATGTATATACTGTTTTCTATACTATTCTACTGTGTCTTAGTCCGTTCCACTCTGACATCGCTCATCCATATGTATGTACAGTTGAAGTGGGAGGTTTACATACACTTAGGTTGGAGTCATGAAAACTCGTTTTTCAACCACTCCGCAAATTTCTTGTTAACAAACTTTGGCAAGTCTGTTAGGACATCTACTTTGTACATGACACAAGTCATTTTTCCAACAATTGTTTACAGACAGATTATTTCACTTATAATTCATTGTATCACAATTCCAGTGGGTCAGAAGTTTAAAGGCACAGTCAACTTAGTGTATGTAAACAGCTTGGAAAATTCCAGAAAATTATGTCATGGCTTTAGAAGCTTCTGATAGGCTAATTGACATCATTTGAGTCAATTGGAGGTGTACCTGTGGATGTATTTCAAGGCCTACCTTCTAACTCAGTGCCTCTTTACTTGACATCATGGGAAAATAAAAAGAAATCAGCCAAGACCTCAGAAAGAAAATTGTAGACCTCCACATGTCTGGTTCATCCTTGGGAGCAATTTCCAAATGCCTGAAGGTACCACGTTCATCTGTACAAACAATAGTATGCAAGTATAAACACAATGGGACCATGCAGCCGTCATACCGCTCAGGAAGGAGACGCGTTCTGTCTCCTAGAGATGAACGTACTTTGGTGGGAAAAGTGCAAATCAATCCCAGAACAACAGCAAAGGACCTTGTGAAGATGCTGGAGGAAACTGGTACCAAAGTATCTATATCCACAGTAAAACGAGTCCTATATCGACATAACCTAAAATGCCATTCAACAAGGAAGAAACCACTGCTCCAAAACCGCAATAGAAAAGCCAGACTATGGTTTGCAGCTGCACATGGGGACAAAGATTGTACTTTTTGGAGAAATGTCCTCTGGTCTGATGAAACAAAAATATAACTCTTTGACCATAATGACCATCGTCATGTTTGGAGGAAAAGGGGGAGGCTTGCAAGCCGAAGAACACCATCCCAATCGTGAAGCACGGGGGTGGCAGCATCATGTTGTGGGGGTGCTTTGCTGCAGGAGGGACTGGTGCACTTCACAAAATAGATGGCATCATGAGGGAGCATGAGGGAGGAAATTTTGTGGATATATTGAAGCAACATCAAGACATCCGTCAGGAAGTTAAAGCTTGGTCGCAAATGGATCTTCCAAGTGGACCCCAAGCATATTTCCAAAGTTGTGGCAAAATGGCTTAAGGACAACAAAGTCAAGGTATTGGAGTGGCCATCACAAAGCCCTGACCTCAATCCCATAGAAAATGTGTGGGCAGAACTGAAAAAGTGTGTGCGAGCAAGGAGGCCTACACACCTGACTCAGTTACACCAGCTCTGTCAGGAGGAATGGGCCAGAATTCACCCAATTTATTGTGGGAAGCTTGTGGAAGGTTACCTGAAACATTTGACCTAAGTTAAACAATTTAAAGGCAACGCTACCAAATACTAATTTAGTGTTGTCACGTTCGTCATAATGATGAGACCAAGGCGCAGCTTGAGTAGAGTTCCACATAATTTTTATAAACTGAAACTCACCTAACAAAACAACCAAACAAAACGTTAAGCTACTGATGTACACTAAGGCAACTATACATAGACAAGATCCCACAACACAAATGAGGAAAATGGCTACCTAAATATGATCCCCAATCAGAGACAACGATAAACAGCTGTCTCTGATTGGGAACCATATCAGGTCAACATAGACATATAAAAACCCCTAGACATACAAAAACCCTAGACAACTGGAGTGCAAACCCTAGTCACACCCTGACCTAAATATATAGAAAAACAGAGATATCTAAGGTCAGAGCGTGACAAGTGTATGTAAACTTCTGACCCTCTGGGGATGTGATGAAAGAAATAAAGGTTGAAATAAATCATTCTCTCTACTATTATCCTGACATTTCACATTCTTAAAATAAAGTGGTGATCCTAACTGACCTAAGACAGGGAATTTTTACCAGGATTAAATGTCAGGAATTGTGACAAATGGAGTTTAAATGTATTTGGCTAAGGTGTATGTAAACTTCCGATATCAACTGTGTTAATATGGCCATTAAGGGTTTAATTTGGGTTGGCGCCTCTGCTCTAGCTGTGTAATTCAAATGTTAAATAAACTCCGTCTTTGGCGCTTCCTGCAGCCCTTCCTGCCTACCTTCCCTATCCCTACCTACCCTATCCCTATCCCTACCTACCCTATCCCTATCCCTACCTACCCTATCCCTATCCCTACCTACCATATCCCTACCCTATCCCTATCCCTACCTACCCTATCCCTATCCCTATCCCTACCTACCCTATCCCTATCCCTATCCCTATCCCTACCTACCATATCTCTATCCCTATCCCTACCCTATCCCTATCCCTACCTACCCTATCCCTATCCCTACCCTATCCTATCCCTACCCTATCCCTATCCCTATCTCTCTATCTCTCTCTCTTCTGGGAGGGAAGCAGTACCATGTAAACATAACTGTTACCTACAGGCGATGAGGAGGAACAGCCTTTTGTATTGTGTGTGTTCAGGGTTTTGTCTTTACTTTGTCTTTCCTCCTGGCCACAGGCTACACTTTGGTTTTTAGTAAGAAACGGTGATATCACTTCTTTTTTTTGCTGATAGGCCTACAGTATACCAACTCGATCATTCTTACTACTGTTAGGCATGAGGAGATCCACCATAACTTTCACATAAGGGCGTGTGACTGGACCATTTTTAGGCTTTCTCATAGCCCAGGTCTAAGCAACATTTCATACCTTCATTTTGATCCTGAGCCCAGGACTTCGAGGCCCTGTTTAGTCCAGAGCAGGGTTACTGTAGCATAGCTAGGCTTGTAATAGAGTTATTTGTTCTGCTTAATCTGCTAGGCTGAGAAGGGTTAAGCTGGCCCTGGGGCCCGTTTTAACCCAGAGTTAACGTACAGATACCCCGTGTGCTTATAAAGTGCACTGTGAAAACCCCTGTAGGCCTTGGGGTTATCTGACCTTTTGGTGGTGGATGAGCATCACTCAATATCTTGATCTACACTCAATAGCTTGATTTACTGTACACTCAATAGCTTGATTTACTGTACACTCAATAGCTTGATTTACTGTACACTCAATAGCTTTAGGCAATTTGTCCATAGAGAGACGTGTCAACACACCATATGGACAAACGTTATATTTTTGGGGGAAATTGCACAAGCTTTAGGTCTTTCTGTCGTTCACGTCATTGATGGACAGAACAAAAATGCCACAAGTTCATGTTAGGGGATTGATTGCCTATTATAGAGACCGAGACAACTGATCGCTCTGCCAAATTAGACGAACTGAGATTGAAATAAAATAATTATAATTATATGTTGCTCCCTTGCTATTTCCATATAGAGAGATCATTGTAACCAAGAGACGCTACATTATGATCTTTCCTTCTCTCTCTCTCTTTCTCAGAGTGCTCTCTCGCTCGCTCAGCGCTCTCAAGGGAAAATGGTAGCTAATTGTCTTCAAATATGCATTGTGGCAAAGAATATTAACAGACAACAGTAATTTTTGTTAACTTTCCCCAGCTACAAAACACATCTGCCAAGGAGTTGGCATATTCTTTTTTTATCACACTGCTCATTCTGTTTTCATTGTTTTGATTCAAGTTCTCCCTGAGGTTTTTTACATTTCAGTCATATAGCAGCCTCTCTTATCCAGAGCAACTTACAATTAGTGCATTCATCTTAAGATAGCTAGGTGAGACAAAGTATTTATTCGAAAAGTCAGTACTTGTGGGGAAAGAGAGTGTCGGGGCACCGTGAGTTATTTAAGATGCTCTTCAAAGAGGAAGGGCTTCAGAAGTTTTCTGAAGATGGGCAGGGTCTCCACTTTATAGACTTTAGGGAGAAGCGTGTTCCACAATTGGGGTGCTGGGACAGAGAAGATCTTGGACTGGGATGAGCAGGATCTGCCCTCCCATAGGGGTGGGAGGGCCAAGGGACCAGAGGTAGTGCTCGGGTTGGGGTGTAGGGTTTGAGCCTGAACGTAAGGAGGGGCCGTTTCCCTTGCTGCTCCGTAGCCATGCACTAGGGTCTTGAAGATGTGGCGTGCGTCATCTGGAAGCCAATGGAGTGTGCAGAGGAGCTGTGTGACACGGAACTTAGAAGGGCTTATATGAAGAAAAGTCTCCATGAAAGGATGAGAAAGGGAATACCTAGTTAGTTGCACAAATGAATGCATTCAACCGAAATGGGTCTTCAATCTGCCGTTCTTCCCCTCTGAATCAGAGAGGTGTGGGGGGCTGCCTTAATCGACGTCATCGGCACCCAGGCAGCAATTGTTGGGGGTTAAATGCCTTGCTCAAGGGCAGAATGGCAGATTGTTCCACATTGCCGGGTCAGGGATTTGAACCAGCGATCTTTCGGTTACTGGCCCAACACTCTTAACCACTAAGCTACCTGCAACCCCCTTATTTGGCAATGTCTCTCAGGTCAATGTTTCTCCATTCAATGTCTCTCAGTTCAATGTTTCTCAGTTCAATGTTTCTCAGTTCAATGTTTCTCCGTTCAATGTTTCTCCGTTCCATGTTTCTCAGAGAGCTGTCCTGTACCCGTGAGACATGTTCAGGATCTGGTTATTCCTAGAATGAATATCATTAACCAGCTAAAATGAGACAGAAGCTATCAGATGGGAGCATAGTTAAGTGAAGGATCTGTTATGTATGCACACACGGGGTGGAGCATCACATCTTTGAAGAAGTAGAGCTGGATGGACGGAGAAAAGAAGAGGGGGGAGTAGGCCTTGTGTCTGGTCAAGGGCCTGAGATGTGGTTCACGCGGGACCAGACCCTGTGTCTCTCCTCACCACCTGTTGAGCCAACCCCTCTGTGTTACACTTACACTTATATGCACGTATTAGTGTCTACATGTGCCTGCTTACACACCGACAAACCCATTATCATGAGGGCAGATATACAGTATGTGCCAATAAGGCCCGTTAATACTGTGAGTTAGGTAGCACAGAGACACAAGATTACAATGGGAGGAAATAGACAAAGTGTGTGTGTGTGTGTGTGTGAGATTGAACAAATCCATTCAGGGTTGCAGCCTCTCTCTGCTCTGACAGACTGCATCGCCGTGCTCAGCCAGTTCATTGCTGTCATTCCTTACATCTTTTGACATTTTCAATTATGTCTTTCACACATGGCTGGCCGCTTGTTTTTTTTTCTCTCCTCCCATCACACACCTCCGCTCTCTCCCTCTTTTTTTCCTCTCTTTCGTCTTCGCCTCCATTCCATTTCCTTTGTAACTGTGTGTGTGTGTGTGTGTGTGTGGGTGTTGTGTGTGTCAGCCCTTTAGATATGTGGGGGTCAGTTCACCCAGGGATCCGATTACTCCATTGCCCTGTGGTGGAGGGAGGGATGGGGAGGCGGGAGGGAGGGGGAGGCGGGATGGGGGAGGGGGAGGCGGAGTGTGGGATGGGGGGAGGGAGGAGGCGGGAGGGAGGGGGCTGTGGCGGAGCGAAGGGGGGGGCTGTGGCGGAGCAAGGGATGGGGAGGCGGGAGGGAGGAGGGGCTGTGGCGGAGGGTGTGGGATGGGGAGGAGGGAGGGATGGGGAGGCGGGAGGGAGGAGGGGCTGTGGCGGAGCGAGGGATGGTGAGGCGGGAGGGAGGAGGGACTGTGGTGGAGCGAGGGATGGGGAGGAGGGAGGGATGGGCAGGCGGGAGGCGGGAGGGAGGAGGGGCTGTGGCGGAGCGAGGGATGGTGAGGCGGGAGGGAGGAGGGACTGTGGCGGAGCGAGGGATGGGAGGAGGGAGGGATGGGGAGGCGGGAGGGAGGAGGGACTGTGGCGGAGCGAGGGATGGGAGGAGGGAGGGATGGGGAGGCGGGAGGAGGGGCTGTGGTGGAGCGAGGGAGGGGGGCTGTGGCAGAGCGAGGGATGGGGAGGAGGGATGGAGGGGGTGGCTGTGGCGGAGCGAGGGATGGGGAGGAGGGATGGAGGGGGGGGCTGTGGCGGAGCGAGGGGGATGGAGGGATGGAGGGGTGGGGGCTGTGGTCGGAGGAGAGAAGTGGGTGTTGTCAGATATGTCAAGGGCTCTGTTCAATTTATATGGTGATCCTAAGGGGATCTCACAGGGCTATGTGAGAGTGGGTGTGCCAGTCCATCTGATACCTAGTTTTCTTCCCATTCAATACATGATGTCCACTGACAAGACAACGGTTAAAGGGCTTGGTTCATTGTAAAGTATGGGGATGATGCTCTTTTTTTGAAGTGTTTTACTGACAGTGATTGGTTGAATGAGGGGGAGGCGGATCGAGGGGTATGACCGTAGAAGGAATTTGATCCCACACAGGCAGGGGATTGTAGGCTACATGCGATGTAGACGGATTTAACTGTAAGACCAATTCACAGGCACAAGGATTTCGCTTTTTCAGGATTTCATTATGGTAATGGGTGATTTCACATCGTAAACTGATTCTGGGGAAACCCCTCTCTGGCAGAGTGACGTAATAATAGTATGCAGTATTCGTAATGACTTCAGCAGCATAATCAGCATGTTTTGCGTCATTATGAAACACGCTGCCTTTCCCAACACCTTCCACCTCCTTCATCACCACAACCACCGTGCCTACTCGTGCCTTACAGCCATGGTTTTTGGTTAATGACATGAGCGGGTTGCCAGGTTCCACACCCTTTATCCCCCTCCTGCTGAATCTTGACCCTGACCCTCTCCAGGACCGTGAGGGGCACGTGGACGTGTAGACCTGGCAACCCACTGGGGCCGATGTAGATGAACAAGAAAAACGGGAGTCGTCAAGGAGGGCTGATTAACGAGCCTTTAATTGAATCAGTGATTCCCATCTCGCCGGTCCACTCCACATGGCTCCTCCTTAGCAGCTTATTATTTTTAACAAGTCTGGGATCTCCCCTCCGTTTCTTCTCTCTTTCCTTCTCTTTTCTACGGGCCCTTATCAGTGTCAGAGGCCCCAGACTGGGAATGAATGGAAGGAACGCCAATGATTCATGGAGATTTAAGACCTGTGGAAGACGTCTAATCACTCTCGCTCTACCCTGCGCTCTTTTTCTCTCTCCTTCTCATTCTTACTGTTTCTCACCCGCTTTATTTCTCTCTCTCGCTCTCTCTTTCCCGTTTTTCTCTCTCTCTCTCTCTCTCTCTCTTCCCCTCTCCTTCTCCGTCCCTCCTACATTCATTGTGGACCGCTTGCCACCGTCAGGAAATGACACCATAGCCAATTACAGTGTTGAGATTTTAGACCGGCGAAGATACTTATCTTACACTGCCAGATTCCTGTGTGTGCGTACGCCTGTGTTTGAGCGGTTAAGAGCAAGTTGCTGGGTCTCATTTCGTACGGCTGAGCAATGGCATGGCTATATATTGTTTTGTATCATGCTGTCTACAGGTACTAAGACAGTGACTGTAGCTAAAGTTGTTTCAGGCATCAACCTGTGAGAGATGAGGCTCTTTGCCCATTGGCCTAACCATGAGAGTGTACGGGCAATTACTCAATCTGCACACCCCTAGATGGCTATGGGAAATGTAAAAAAATGTAATAGAGGCAAATCTGATGATTTCTGATGATTGGACATTACGGCGGAGAAAGAAAAGCTTTGCGGTAAGACACAATAGGAAACATTTAATTGACAGTGATTACTAAGAGCACCCATCATTATCTTAGCTAACACTGAAATGCCAAGTTGTGTGCGTGACAGACCGTAAAGGTAAAATGACTCCCTCTCTGTGCTTATTACTCTCGCAAGCTTAAACTCCTTCCTAGATTGACACATTGCCACTCTAGACTGCTTTTGGCTGGCGGCTGCGAGTATCATTCATCTGGAAGGCTTTTAAAAAATGAATTTCACACAAGATGGGAAGGAGGTGCGGAGGGCCTCCTTTTCTTTGAGAGGTATTGCCTCCCTTATTGCTGTTGAAAACCCCCATCAGTGCCAAGCTAGGCTGATTTATGTGTCTGATTCCTCCACCTCCAGTTCTTCCATTAGCTTTACAATATTCCCATTGTTCAGACGCCACGTTATCACCTGAACCCACACCTGGCGGCCAGCCCCCTTGGCCGTGTGAGGGACAATCAAACAGGGAGGGAGGAAGGGATGGGATGAATGGAGATGTCCATCTAAGCCTTGACTTTATTGCCTCAGTGAGGGTGTATGTAATGTCTCGTAAGGTGCTGGGGTTAACTGTATGGAGAAAGGTGGGAGGGAGGTGTGATGGGAGATGTCCATCTTAAACTCCCTTATTGCCTTCAAAAAGGTGGGAGGACGGTGTCTATGGGGTCTTTCAAGGTTCTGGGGTTGAACCTATAGAGAGAGGGTGGTAGTAGAGCCATCTGAGTATGCTCCTTGACTTAATTTAGATGGGTCTTTATTGAGGAAGGTCAAGATGGAGGAGCCTGTCTGTAATGAGAATTAGCCAGGGTGATTTGAAGTGACTGAGATCAATACATGTTGTCATGATGTGGATGTAATAAGGATGCGATGCCCATTGGGTTATTGCTTGATGCCCATTGGGTTATCGGTTGGTGGTGGAATATGAATATTCGCCATGCAGACAATGGTTTCTTTTTAGTCTATTGTGTATTGATGCGTCTGATGTGTAATTTTATTTGTGACATATTCTTGAGATGTTATCGCGGGTGTAGCGAAATGCTTATGTTCCTAGCTCAGTGCAGTAATAAATCAAATCAAATTTTATTTGTCACATGCACCGAATACAACAGGTACCCTTACCATGAAATACTTACTTACAAGCCCTTAACCAACAATGCAGTTCAAGAAATAGAGTTAATCAAATATTTACTAAATAAACAGAAGTTAAATTTTTTTTAAAAGTAACACAAGAAATGTACATAAAAATAACGAGCTCTATACAGGGGGTACCGGTACCGAGTCAATGTGCAGGGGTACAGGTTAGTCGAGGTAATCTGTAAAGGGACAATGCATAGATAATAATAAACAGCGAGTAGAAGTATTACGCACGCATGCACACACACACACACACACAGTGCATTCGGGAAGTATTCAGACCCCTTCCCTTTTTCAACATTTTGTTATACAGCCTTATTCCAAAATTGATTAAATAATTAGTTTCCTCATAAAATACAAATCCGTTATTTACATAAGTATTCAGAACCTTTACTCAGTACTTTGTTGAAGCACATTTGTCAGCAATTACAGCCTCGAGTCTTCTTGGCTATGACACTACAAGCTTGGCACCCTTGTATTTGGGGAGCTTCTCCCATTCCTCTCTGCAGATCCTCTCAAGCTCTGTCAGGTTGGATGGGGAGAGTTGCTGCACAGCTATTTTCAGGTCTCTCCAGAGATGTTCGAATCGGGTTCAAGTCCGGGCTCTGGTTGGGCCACTCAAGGACATTCAGAAACTGATGGTGTGTATATTGACATTATGGACAGTATTTTTAAAGAATCAGCTGCTGTCCTGGCAAATGGTTGTCCAGATGTCTTCCTTCAACATAAAAGTCTCTTTTCGTTCTAAAATATGCTTTATTCTTGGAAAAATACCTTTCCTCTAAACTTTCAATTCCTGTTAAATATATTGTTAATATGCACCTTAAGAGGAGGGAGATGAGAAAAACATGAGGAGGGAGGAGGAGAGAAGGGGGACCCCAGTATTGCAGGAATAGCATAGCCTGCCTTCCTTCAACTCTGCCGAAGATAAAGGCTGTGCCCCAAATCAAATCAAATCAAATTTTATTTGTCACATACACATGGTTAGCAGATGTTAATGCGAGTGTAGCGAAATGCTTGTGCTTCTAGTTCCGACAATGCAGTAATAACGAACAAGTAATCTAACTAACAATTCCAAAAAAAACTACTGTCTTATACACAGTGTAAGGGGATAAAGAATATGTACATAAGGATATATGAATGAGTGATGGTACAGAGCAGCATAGGCAAGATACAGTAGATGATATCGAGTACAGTATATACATATGAGATGAGTATGTAAACCAAGTGGCATAGTTAAAGTGGCTAGTGATACATGTATTACATAAGGATGCAGTCGATGATATAGAGTACAGTATCTACGTATGCATATGAGATGAATAATGTAGGGTAAGTAACATTATATAAGGTAGCATTGTTTAAAGTGGCTAGTGATATATTTACATAATTTCCCATCAATTCCCATTATTAAAGTGGCTGGAGTAAAGTCAGTGTCATTGACAGTGTGTTGGCAGTAGCCACTCAATGTTAGTGGTGGCTGTTTAACAGTCTGATGGCCTTGAGATAGAAGCTGTTTTTCAGTCTCTCGGTCCCAGCTTTGATGCACCTGTACTGACCTCGCCTTCTGGATGACAGCGGGGTGAACAGGCAGTGGCTCGGGTGGTTGATGTCCTTGATGATCTTTATGGCCTTCCTGTAGCATCGGGTGGTGTAGGTGTCCTGGAGGGCAGGTAGTTTGCCCCCGGTGATGCGTTGTGCAGACCTCACTACCCTCTGGAGAGCCTTACGGTTGAGGGCGGTGCAGTTGCCATACCAGGCGGTGATACAGCCCGCCAGGATGCTCTCGATTGTGCATCTGTAGAAGTTTGTGAGTGCTTTTGGTGACAAGCCAAATTTCTTCAGCCTCCTGAGGTTGAAGAGGCGCTGCTGCGCCTTCCTCACGATGCTGTCTGTGTGAGTGGACCAATTCAGTTTGTCTGTGATGTGTATGCCGAGGAACTTAAAACTTGCTACCCTCTCCACTACTGTTCCATCGATGTGGATGGGGGTGTTCCCTCTGCTGTTTCCTGAAGTCCACAATCATCTCCTTAGTTTTGTTGATGTTGAGTGTGAGGTTATTTTCCTGACACCACACTCCGAGGGCCCTCACCTCCTCCCTGTAGGCCGTCTCGTCGTTGTTGGTAATCAAGCCTACCACTGTTGTGTCGTCCGCAAACTTGATGATTGAGTTGGAGGCGTGCATGGCCACGCAGTCGTGGGTGAACAGGGAGTACAGGAGAGGGCTCAGAACGCACCCTTGTGGGGCCCCAGTGTTGAGGATCAGCGGGGAGGAGATGTTGTTGCCTACCCTCACCACCTGGGGGCGGCCCGTCAGGAAGTCCAGAACCCAGTTGCACAGGAGCTTGATGACGAGCTTGGAGGGTACTATGGTGTTGAATGCTGAGCTGTAGTCGATGAACAGCATTCTCACATAGGTATTCCTCTTGTCCAGATGGGTTAGGGCAGTGTGCAGTGTGGTTGAGATTGCATCGTCTGTGGACCTATTTGGGCGGTAAGCAAATTGGAGTGGGTCTAGGGTGTCAGGTAGGGTGGAGGTGATATGGTCCTTGACTAGTCTCTCAAAGCACTTCATGATGACGGATGTGAGTGCTACGGGCGGTAGTCGTTTAGCTCAGTTACCTTAGCTTTCTTGGGAACAGGAACAATGGTGGCCCTCTTGAAGCATGTGGGAACAGCAGACTGGTATAGGGATTGATTGAATATGTCCGTAAACACACCGGCCAGCTGGTCTGCGCATGCTCTGAGGGCGCGGCTGGGGATGCCGTCTGGGCCTGCAGCCTTGCGAGGGTTAACACGTTTAAATGTCTTACTCACTTCGGCTGCAGTGAAGGAGAGACCGCATGTTTTCGTTGCAGGCCGTGTCAGTGGCACTGTATTGTCCTCAAAGCGGGCAAAAAGTTATTTAGTCTGCCTGGGAGCAAGACATCCTGGTCCGTGACTGGGCTGGGTTTCTTCCTGTAGTCCGTGATTGACTGTAGACCCTGCCACATGCCTCTTGTGTCTGAGCCGTTGAATTGAGATTCTACTTTGTCTCTGTACTGGCGCTTAGCTTGTTTGATAGCCTTGCGGAGGGAATAGCTGCACTGTTTGTATTCAGTCATGTTACCAGACACCTTGCGCTGATTAAAAGCAGTGGTTCGCGCCTTCAGTTTCACACGAATGCTGCCATCAATCCAAGGTTTCTGGTTAGGGAATGTTTTAATCGTTGCTATGGGAACGACATCTTCAACGCACGTTCTAATGAACTCGCACACCGAATCAGCGTATTCGTCAATGTTGTTGTCTGACGCAATACGAAACATCTCCCAGTCCACGTGATGGAAGCAGTCTAGGAGTGTGGAGTCAGCTTGGTCGGACCAGCGTTGGACAGACCTCAGCGTGGGAGCCTCTTGTTTTAGTTTCTGTCTGTAGGCAGGGATCAACAACATGGAGTCGTGGTCAGCTTTTCCGAAAGGGGGGCGGGGCAGGGCCTTATATGCGTCGCGGAAGTTAGAGTAACAATGATCCAGGGTCTTTCCACCCCTGGTTGCGCAATCGATATGCTGATCAAATTTAGGGAGTCTTGTTTTCAGATTAGCCTTGTTTAAATCCCCAGCTACAATGAATGCAGCCTCCGGATAAATCGTTTCCAGTTTGCAGAGAGTTAAATAAAGTTCGTTCAGAGCCATCGATGTGTCTGCTTGGGGGATATATACGGCTGTGATTATAATCGAAGAGAATTCCCTTGGTAGATAATGCGGTCTACATTTGATTGTGAGGAATTCTAAATCAGGTGAACAGAAGGATTTGAGTTCCTGTATGTTTCTTTCATCACACCATGTCACGTTAGTCATAAGGCATACGCCCCCGCCCCTCTTCTTACCAGAAAGATGTTCGTTTCTGTCGGCGCGATGCGTGGAGAAACCCGCTGGCTGCACCGCTTCGGATAGCGTCTCTCCGGTTAGCCATGTTTCCGTGAAGCAGAGAGGCCCCCTATTCCTTTTATAGTGTACTACTTTGGACCAGTGCCCTATCGGTCAAGTAGTGCACTAAATAGGGGAAATGGTGCCATTTGGGAAAGAGCCAGAGTGAGGGGAGAAGTTTTAATATCTCTAAATCAGCCGCTCGATATTGAAAGTGTCACCTAATTGAAAATGATTTAGGACACTCAGCGCCTCGGCAATCATATATAAATTCTCTCCGACACCCCTTCCAAAGTCTCTCTATTTCTACTTTATGACTCATTTGCATGGAGGGCCTTGGAGAGTATAAACCATGCAAATGATATGGGGCTGCTGCGCAAGATGATTTCTCCATCCATCGCTCTCTCTCTCTGTCGTTCTCTCGCCCCCCAACCCCCCCCTCTCCTTAGCCTCAGGAGAAGTGCATTCCATTCTGCTTTGCCGCCTTTGTCCAGAAAGTCGTTTCTCTTGTTGATGCCCTGCTCACTGTATTTTATTGCTTTCCAATTGGCATGGGTTAGACAGGAGGAAGGCAGAAAACACAAGATGCCACGGCATGAATACCAACTGAATACCAGACAGTCATGTAAGATTTCTGAGCCCAGTATCAGACTGTTTGTCATAGGATTAATAGAGATGGCCATTAGCTAGGTTTCCATCCAATTGACGACATATTTTCATGCAAATATTCTAAAATCTGCAAAAAGAAAATAGTTGCATTTTCCCACCAGTGGTGTTTCCACTTGTTGCGGATAACAATCCATGTGTGATGACGTAGTGCTCACAATGGACTTACAGATGCACTGTGCAGAAATCGCTCCAGCTTTTCCTGGTTGCTTAAAATTCTAATAGTTCACCTAATTTCAGTTTGTGACAAAACAAGTATAGTGGAAAGAATCATTGTACCCTCTTAACCACTGTGAAATATATTTTACCATAACCCAAAATATTGTATCTTCAGCTGTTTGTAGCTGGTGCACAAAACAGTTGTAAAAGATGCAAAAACTAAACTTAAAAATGGGAAGCATATAAATAGCGCCCATAGAACACATCTACTGCTTCTTAGACTTGCTTTCTATGAAAATGACAGATCAATAACTCACATTTCTAAGTCAATTTGATCAGGTTGCCAAAAAGTTCCATATTGCAGCTTTAAGTTTTCACGTACCAAATACATATATTTTTTAAGTTCAATGTGTTTCCATCACATTTTCAACTCACAAACTGTTGCGTTAAACAGCAAATGTGCCTAATCTGGTATTTGCATGTGTGCTCTGGCCAACAGCTCGCAGATACTGTGCGGGTAGGCGAGATGAAAGCGAGAATGTTTTCATTTGTCAAACGGCAGTCAAGCATTGATCATCATGTCACCAAAATAAGACCTTCGATTTTCATTGGAAAGGAGCATCAAGCTCAAAGCAGTGCTCTTTCACCACCGTGTGAAGTTCATCATTTCGTATGTAGCCTAATAAACCTCATGGTTTCCCGAGCCGTAGTGGGAGGACCACACCATATCGCTGCGTGACTCCAAGTTTACTTTGATATGATGGTTATTATACCAATATTTCCGCATAAAGGTGTTTCCATCACCATTTCTCGCATAATTAATTATACTGACACAAAAAGATCCCACCATGTCGAACGAACAAATTGTTTGTTGGCATTTATAAAATTGTACCGAAACTTCCTGTTTTCATCACAGCTGTCATGACCAAAGAGTACAATATGAAGAAGGGCATCAACTGCTTCTGCAATAGAAATCACCGATCACACTTATAGACAATACGTGCATAAACACGTCATCGGTCTAATGGTCGTCTCGCGTTGAACTGCGCATGTGACTCCATCGATATACTTTTTTTTTTTTTTTTACAGAACTTTTTACGTGCCAGTTTGTCACTTTTACGAGGTTGGAATAATAACATGTTCAGCTACTTAAGACATTGGCTCGCATATGGGTTGTGCCTTTAGATCTCGAGAAAATGAACAACTAAGGAACAACTATTTACTTCTCTCATTGACTTCTCAAACCCCAAACCCCGGCCTGGTCTGTTTCGCAAGCATTCCAGGAAGTCCCGCAATGTTGCGCATCTGGGTTTAGAAACTCTGTGGTATGACCTTACTCGCATGAAAACTGTGGATGGAAATGCGGTTAATGTAATACAATGTATTCTATTCGCGTGCTTTCTAACATGCTATTCTTATGCTTTGAATAAGACACTTCTTAATCAACCAGGAACGTCCTTCCTTCACTACAAACGGGCTTAGTTGACTGAGGGCCAAAGCCTGCGTGGGCTTACTGGGCTAGTAACATCCTCCACTGAGCGTTCTTTTCCCTTTCAATACTGTCATCTCTACAGTTTTACATTCAGAAGGCTAAATAGACTCCTGGAAGGAGATGAAAAGTGCATCTTCGTCTCCCTCTAGAGATTTTAGTTGGCCCTGGAAGAGGATGAAAATAACTGAAAGCATCCTAGAATAGATGAAGAGAGAGCTATTAGACTTACCTGAACGTCTTCCCTTCCCTTCCTCTCAGTGGAGTATACAAACTGGGAATGAGCTCCAAAAGGCCAAAAGTACACGGTTGCTCATTATGGATGAAATAAAACTTTTGACTTGAAAGTCCTCTTTGGTCTCTAGAGAGGGAGAGAGTTGGGGGGGATGAGAGTGAGAGAGAAACATAGATAGTTGGAGAGACAAAATCAATAACAATCTGTTGTATTCCTTTCCAAATTGGACCCAAGTTACAAAGTTAAATATTACTATAACCACTGGTGCTGCTGTTATCATTGAAGTGTGTATGGAAAGTGGCAGGAGAGAATATCGATTCACTCGTCAAATGCTGTTTGGTCTGTCCTTGGTGAAATGGGGCCCATCCCACTGGGTACAATTTGTGGGAAAACAACGAGGCCCTCTCTATTTTTCTGGATCTTTGGTTATGGTTCATTCACCAGATAGTTATTGTGTGTGTGTGTGCTTTCCAGTCTAATTGTGTGTGTGTGTGTATGTGCGTGTACAGACTGAGTGCTGCTGCAGTCTCAAGTGTTGCCCAGGGAGTGTTCAGTGGTAGCAGCCCTGTTTGTCTTCCAGTGCAGCTCAAACATTGCCTCCCCGCGGGCCTCCTCTCAGGGCTAATTGAGAGACTACATAGAGAGGGCTGATAGAGCCATGCTCACACAGGCTCAATTACACAGAGGGAGACACTGACACACACACACACACACAAGCACATAGACACACGCTTACGTAACCTCACACCATAATCGCACCTTTGGAGATGACTGCACTTGATACGACATCAGTGAGTACTCGGTGTAGGGGTAACCAAATAGTCGATGCATTGTTGTGTGGTGTCGCTGTACCTTCCCTTTCAGTCTGATGAAGGCACTATATATCTGTGCCTTGGGGAAGTGAGCAGATCTGATGTCTGTGTGTGTGCATGATGTTTATGCTGGTTGGCATGCTTTTGTGTGTGTGTGTGTGTGTGTGCGTGTGCGCGTGCTTGCTTTATACAGAATATCTCTATCCTCAGCACTCCATAGCCATTAGTCTTGAGGAGAGCTAGTCTACTATCAGGAGAATAACTGGTAGAAACAAGTGGATTAGGACTCATAACAAGGACAGGCAATAACCTCTGATGGATGACAGCCTTCCTATTGAAGCCGTTAGGATCCATGGCTTTTATTTTCTTCCTTTCACCGCCATTGTGTGACTGTGTATGTGTGTGTGTGTGTGTGTGTGTGTGTGTGTGTGTGTGTGTGTGTGTGTGTGTGTGTGTGTGACTGTGTGAGGGAAGGAGGGAATTTTACATTACAGTAATAGCATTCCATCTGTTTTGATAGTGCTCTGCTCTATGGGATCCAGACTCTTCATTCTAAAGCAGAGAAGACCGGTCTGGAAATGTCAAGAAATATTTGCTACCTCCGGTGATTTCTGCATTATTGAAAGACACGCACACACATGCACGCACAAACACTCATGCCGCTAGAACATACTTGTCGTCGAGGTTTCATTGCTTCAGTCATCGCTTTACAGAACATGAAAGAAAGACTGTTTAGTCAATGGGGCCTTTTTACAAGTCATTTAAGGGGATAAAAAGCCTGTCCTTTTCACGGGCGACACCAGTGTCAATGCTTACTGTGTTTCAAAGGTGCTTCAGGGCCATTTACGACCTGGTGGCACCGCGGCGTAGCTCTTTGATTAAAACCGCTTCAGTTGAAAAAGGAGCGGGAGCTGTGACACTCCACTGTTAAGTGAATATGGAAATGACCTCCCTGGATTTGTCATTTGCACTCACCGCTATAGCACACTGCACGCCAAAGAGAGAGTGTGTGTGTGTGTGTGTGTGTGTGTGTGTGTGTGTGTGTGTGTGAGCGCATGCAGTGTGTGTGTGTGTGTGTGTGTGTGGGGGGTGCTTGCAGTGTGTATGAATAGCCTATGTGTGTGTGCAGAGACGGGAGGGAGGGAGAAAAGAGGGGGAGAGATGAGATGATGAGCCCTGTGGAGTGGTTTCGCTGCGATTCAAGTGTCCTGTTTTGAGTAATTAATCGGCTTCCACAGGCTGGGGCTGGCCCCCCTAACACAGGCTGAGAGCACCGCCTCGCCTTATCTCTCAGCTCATCAGGAGAACAGTTAATACCTACAGCTACTGCATAGATAACACACTGGAGCCTGGGCTCATATACCAACACACACACACATGTACACACACACACACACACACACACACAGATATACACACGTACTGCACAGGCACATACAAATTCTGTACACACCGCACACACACACCACAGATACAATTCTGTACACACCGCACACACACACCACAGATACAATTCTGTACACACACGCACATGCACAGGCACGTCACAAACCACCATGTCGATAACACGCAGTGCATGTCTGTAGGTACAGTAGGTGAGATAAGTCATTAGCATGTGTGCTTTGTAACGTGTCATTGGCACTCGGATGAACAGCGTCCTCATGACGAGAGCTGCTCATTAACCCCAACAAAACTATTGTCATGCAGTAATGGACCTAATTGTTAAGCTTATCATCATGTTTCTTTCTCGTGTATTAAAAATATATTAATATGGCTTGGTGTCATTAATCAAATAATTGAATAGTTCAATTGGTGGGAGTCTTATGGAGAGATACTGTAAGATATTTATTGTATTGGATAGATAATTAGCTGCCGTTGATAAGCATCATAGTTTGAATGGATACTTCATTAGTTGTCATTCTGTTGGTTTGTAGAAGTGTCATTTCAGTACATAACTTTAAACTACCATAGAATTCTTTGTAATTATGTAGAATTTTAAAAATTAGAGTAATACTTCTTGTTTATTGGTTTTAGATCACAACAGAATAACAACAAAATATAAATACATAATGTAGAAAACTGTAAAAATTAAGAAAAACCCTGGAATGAGTAGTTGTGTCCAAATGTTTTACTGGTACACAGTACCAGTACCAGTCAAATGTTTGGACACACCTACTCATTTAAGGGTTTTTATTTATTTTTACTATTTTCTACACTGTAGAATAATAGTGAAGACATCGGAACTATGAAATAACACATATGGAATCATGTAGGAACCAAAAAAGTATTTTAAAAATTAAAGTAGCCACCCTTTGCTTTGATGACAGCTTTGCACACTCTTGGCATTCTCTCAACCAGCTTCATGAGGTAATCGCCTGGAACGCATTTCAATTAGTGTACCTTGCTAAAAGTTAATTTGTAGAATTTCTTTCCTTCTTAATGCGTTTGAGCCAATCAGTTGTGATGTGATAAGGTATGCGGGTATACAGAAGATAGCCCTATTTGGTAAAAGACCAAGTCCATGTTGTGGCAAGAACAGCTCAAATAAGCAAAGAGTATTTTAAGAGTATTAAGAGTATTTTTCAAAAAAAAAAATGTTTTGTTTGTTTTAATTTTTAGAATGTGGAAGAACAGTATATCTCCAGTGATGATCTCAGTTTGTGGAAGAACAGTATATCTCCAGTGATGATCTCAGTTTGCGGAAGAACAGTATATCTCCAGTGATGATTTCAGTTTGTGGAAGAACAGTATATCTCCAGTGATGATCTCAGTTTGTAGAAGAACAGTATATCTCCAGTGATGATCTCAGTTTGTGGAAGAACAGTATATCTCCAGTGATGATCTCAGTTTGTGGAAGAACAGTATATGTGACATTTTGCATGACTCTTGTAAGATGTCCTTTTTTTAACACCTGATATGAGGTTTTAAGTACTTTCAAGTACAGATGCCCTTCATGTAAATAACTTAAATGCAATATGTAGTTAATTCATTTGTATGGAGGTTCATTTAAAGGTGGTCTATCAACTTTAGCACTGATGACTATTCTTAAAAGTTGAGTCATGAAATCTTAGTCTCATTTAAAATGAAGCCCTCAATGTTACCATAGAATAACTACAAAAATAGAATACAATTAAATGAATTCAATCAAAACAAGCACAACTTGTACATATCAAATATGGATCAATGTGATGTGCCAATATGCATGTCCATTATGCAGGTCCCCAAGGTCAATATTACAAAACATTCAGAAAACCATTCTCTTTGTGTTTAACACTATGATCAGCAATTAAGTTTTGAATTGTGTTAAACCCATGCTAAAGGCAAGACATGTCCTTCTGTACTGAGGTGACAGCAGTAAATGAGTATTAACTGCTTAAGAGTTCATTCTAAATGTGGTGACAGAGAGATGTACTGTACATTGTAATGAATAAAAAAGGGTGATGACTTATTTGTTTTTAATTCATTCCGATTAAAAAAAGGTCCAAATGATCACACACAAAATCATTCTCAACAAAACACATTGTACATAACATTTTCTACACTACGAACAACATCTTAAAATGAAATGAATTCAATATATTGTGCTGGTTCAAATCATACACAAATAGATTCACATAGAAAACACCTACTATACATTTAATTTTCTACAATAGGGGTGACATGTCTTCTGAAATGTATTCAGATTCAACATACTATACAGGTTCAGGGGATCATAAACTCACAGAAAAAACGGTTAATTACATAGCTTGGTTTAACAACAGATTATTCACTCTGCAGTGATTTATAAAATAGAGCGTGCAGCAGCTGGCAAGTAGTTGAGCAGGTCATCAGATCTTGGTACTTGTTTTTTTTTGATGGGCAGAGGACTCTCATATGCTCTAGGGTAGTGGCTTGCAAAATAGGGAGGTTGAGGTGTAGCTCCTTGTTTTGGTTTGGAGATCAGCCACGATTTCCATCCCTCAAATAGACTGTGGCTCTGTCTGGTGTACAGATTCCAAGGATCCTCAACTGAAATTAGAACAGAAACATTTTAAATTCCTGACATCAATAAACAACTTTCACAGTCAAGCATTAGAATATTTTATTGTTAGAACAACATGTTGTATGTTGATGGGATGTTCGTAAACTATTCTCTGTGCAATACCTGTGACTTTTAACCACCTCACTGAGGTGGTCTGTAGTCCAGCTGGTCGCTTGAGGACAGAATCTGGAAGGTGCCTGAAGTCTTCACATTGCATCCTCATCACCTTGAATGGTTTTGCTGGTTCTGCTTCAAGTATCATCTTTGAAACATCATCAGGTGTATGAAGGACTGACACCTTGCGCCTCTTCTCGATGGTGGCAAAAGATCGATCACAAGGAAGAAAAGAATGACCAGAGTCCAGGAACTTCTGCTCAACTTGGGTAAAGTAACCCATAGAGGCGAGCATCGACATCAGATTGAGCATCCGCCAGTTGTTATTCTGCCCACAGCATCTGTCACTGAAGATGATCAACTTGCGCACCTCTGGTTTGGTGAGTGGCGTGAATGCAGCTTGCCACCTCAATGGACCCCCGGTGTGCAGTCCCTGTAGAATACAGTGTAACATATAACTAGCATGTTACATATAACTAGCTAGCTACTGTAGCCATGTCGAATCATCCGGTGGATGGAGAAAAAGTAGCTAGCTATGTTTCTTCTATAATCTAGCAATAACATTTGTAACGATAATGTATAAGTTAGTAGCCAACGAACTTTAGCTAATATGTTTTCTCTATAGTTACAAATTAGACAACCCAGAACATACATGTTAGTTACTGTACTCTATAGCTAGCTAGCTTGATTGTTTGATATACGGTTCTTCCACATACCTCTTTTGGACAGCTTTTCCCAGTTTTTTCTTGACCCTTACGATTTCTATAGGGTTTTCTTGACCCTTACGATGTGTATAGGGTTTTCTTGACCCTTACGATTTGTATAGGGTTTTCTTGACCCTTACGATTTGTATAGGGTTTTCTTGACCCTTACGATTTGTATAGGGTTTTCTTGACCCTTACGATTTGTATAGGGTTTTCTTGACCCTTACGATTTGTATAGGGTTTTCTTGACCCTTACGATTTGTATAGGGTTTTACGATTTGTATAGGGTTTTCTTGACCCTTACGATTTGTATAGGGTTTTGTGACCCTTACGATTTGTATAGGGTTTTCTTGACCCTTACGATTTGTATAGGGTTTTCTTGACCCTTACGATTTGTATAGGGTTTTCTTGACCCTTCGATTTGTATAGGGTTTTCTTGACCCTTACGATTTGTATAGGGTTTTCTTGACCCTTACGATTTGTATAGGGTTTTCTTGACCCTTACGATTTGTATAGGGTTTTCTTGACCCTTACGATTTGTATAGGGTTTTCTTGACCCTTACGATTTGTATAGGGTTTTCTTGACCCTTACGATTTGTATAGGGTTTTCTTGACCCTTACGATTTGTATAGGGTTTTCTTGACCCTTACGATTTGTATAGGGTTTTCTTGACCCTTACGATTTGTATAGGGTTTTCTTGACCCTTACGATTTGTATAGGGTTTTCTTGACCCTTACGATTTGTATAGGGTTTTCCCGCATCCAGGTCTTCCTTTGCCTTTCTTTCCATTCTTTTAGTTTTGTTTTACATTTCTTTCCCACATTTCGGCGATTTTCATCAGCAACAGAAAAGTTGTGTGTTGGTCTGCCCATCTGAGTGGTGCACATAAACGGTTATTCCTCGAGAGCCTATCTTTAAATTTAAAATGATTGTTAATTGGCGCATGGAAAGCCTGTGAAACCGGTTCACTATAGAAAAAGGGTGTCCAATAATGATTTTTAATGGATATCTCTCTTCTTTTTTTTATGTCACATATATGGTTCTTCGTCTGTAGGATTCACTTAACCAGCATGGCTACCACAGTATTCTGCAGAGATACGCCATCCCATCTGGTTTGCGCTTAGTGGGACTATCATTTGTTATTCGACAGGACAATGACACAAAACACACCTCCAGGCTGTGTAAGGGCTATTTGACCAAGAAGGAAAATGATGCTGCTGCATCAGTTGATTGGCCTCCACAATCACCCGACCTCAAACCAATATTGAGATGGTTTGGGATGAGTTGGACCGCAGAGTGAAGGAAAAGCAGCCAACAAGTGCTCAGCATATGTGGGAACTCCTTCAAGTGTTGGAAATGCATTCCTCATGAAGTTGGTTGAGAGGATGCCAAGAGTGTGCAAAGCTGTCATCAAGGCAAAGGGTGGCTACTTTGAAGAATCTCAAATATATAATATATTTTGATTTGTTTAACACTTTTTTGCTTACTACATGATTCCATATGTGCTATTTCATAGTTTTGATGTATTCACTATTCTGCAATGTAGAAAATAGTAAAAATAAAGAAAAACCCTTGAATGAGTACTTTTGACTGGTACTATACACACACACACACACACACACAAACACATACATATGTTGTTTATTTAATTATAGCAAGTTCTATGTTTGTCGTTTGCTTGTGCAGTGGGCATGTATCTGAATTATTGTTTTCATTTATGTACGTGTTGACTAAATCTTATGCATAGTGTTGGCATCCCTATCTGCATTGTGTTTTCACCATCTTTGCATGCATAACACACACACACAGACACACACCCACGTATGCATAAAGACTTGCACTTCTACCGTATCTCAAATAGTCATTTTGGTGTCTTATTCTGTGAGTTATTATTTCCATACTATAGATTTCATTCATTGTTATTTCCAATTGCTTATTTGTGCTGCCAGCGGTTTAAGCCAATTTCTAGTAATCTGTTTAAGTGCCGTTATTCTCAGAATGCTGTAGAGGATTTGAGGAGCAGTGCATGATGGGTTTGAGGACTGGGCAAGAATATAGTATGTGGGTGTGGTTAGCCCTGCTCTCCCAACTGTTACACCAGCAACTTGGTGTGATGTCACGGATGTATTTTGACTGTATTATAGGACTTATGAGAAATATTCCCTCCAGAGTAGAGAGTTCATTGCCTTGGAAGTTTTTCTAGATATTTCCTCCCAGTCCTCTTGGGTTATCACTAAATGCAGCTCATCTTCCCAATTGGTTACCGCTATAATAGTCTCATCTTTTGTTTCTTCCTTCGATAATTCTGTATACTGTATGTGCCCCGGCACATTCTTGGCATTTACATTGTTATATGCCTTTGCTATATCTAATTTAAAGGTTGTATATCATTTAAGAGTTTTTATTAGGTCCCACTGCTTTTGGGGGCGGGGGTGGGCTGCAATAGGCTAACTTGCAATCATACCATACATAAAAGCATTCAAAGCTGCATACATTTTCAGTATGAATCCACAAGAACAAATAAGAATAGCTGATAAACAGCGGAGAGGTCAGGTACATCATTGCGCATGAAAGAACAGTGAAGACATGAGACACCCAGCTCAAAAAGCTCCCCTATTGATCTTGTTTAGGCACGATACAGTTATCCTACCTAGACTGACCTACAATGCCGGAGTACAACATTCTACTCCAGGCTGCAGTGAAAATGGAATTTGAATAACGGGGCATAAGTCCTGTGATTTGAATGTTTCATTCTGTTTGGAACCGTTGTGGGTCTTTATAAGGTCTAGAAAGGCACAGTAGCAGGCCAGTTTGGCTGTATTTTGACTTCTTATGTCGGATAGAAAATGTCACGACATCATGGGAAAGCATGCAGTTTTAGGCTACACATGAAATAGGTTATGATGAACCTCAAAGGGTGGTGAAAGTGCATGTTGATAAGCTTGAAGCTCTCTTATTCTGGTGACATGAAGATCGATCCTGCCAGATAAAAATGATCTTGCACTTTTGTCCAGCCTTCAGAGCACACGTGACAATACCAGAGTGGCTACACCTAGGCAACATTTATAGTGACAAAATCATCAGTGGGTCTAGAGTGGAAAATGTGATGGAAACCCATTTTAACTTGTACTTTTTATTCTCAGCATGGGAATTCAATTATTATTTTTGTGTGCACTAAGTATTTATGCACACTTTTATCCTCAACAAGCCAATTTGATGGAAACAACTCTGATTGGAAAATTTCTCTAATTGTTTTTATGCAGATTTTTAGAATATTTGCATGAAAATCTGTCGCCAATTAGGTGGAAACCTAGCTACAGACACCCTAACAACTCTGGTAAGTGAGCTAGTCCAGTGTCACATCCATTATGCCTGCACATCATGGTTCACCAGCAGCCCCAAACATCAAAAGAAAAAGCTACAGACCAGCCAAACAAGCTTGTAAGATTTGTACTTGAACTCCCCCCTCGTACTCATCTGGAGGTTGAGCATTGTTTGTCTGTATATCTGAAATGTGTCTATATCCATATAATTGTAAACTCAGCAAAAAAGAAACATCCTCTCACTTTCAACTGCTTTTATTTTCAGCAAACTTAACATGTGAAAATATGTGTATGAACATAAGGTTCAACAACTGAGACATAAACGGAACAAGTTCCACAGACATGTGACTAACAGAAATGGAATAATGTGTCCCTGAACAAAGGGGGGGTTCAAATCAAAAGTAACAGTCAGTATCTGGTGTGGCCACCAGCTGCATTAAGTACTGCAGTGCATCTCCTCCTCATAGACTGCATCAGATTTGTCAGTTCCTGCTCTGAGATGTTACCCCACTCTTCCACCAAGGCACCTGCAAGTTCCCGGACATTTCTGGGGAATGGCCCTGGCCCTCACCCTCCGATCCAACAGGTCCCAGATGTGCTCAATGGGATTGAGATCCGGGCTCTTCACTGGCCATGGCAGAACACTGACATTCCTGTCTTGCAGGAAATCACGCACAGAACGAGCAGTGTGGCTGGTGGCATTGTCATGCTGCTGGAGGGTCATGTCAGGATGAGCCTGCAGGAAGGGTACCACATGAGGGAGGAGGATATCTTCCCTGTAACACACAGCGTTGAGATTGCCTGCAATGACAACATGCTCAGTCCGATGATGCTGTGACACACCGCCCTAGACCATGACGGACCCTCCACCTCTAAATCGATCCCGCTCATTCCTTTGACGATCAACGCGAATCCGACCATCACCCCTGGTGAGATCAAACCGTGACTCATCAGTGAAGAGCACTTTTTGCCAGTCCTGTCTGGTCCAGTGACGGTGGGTTTGTTGCCGGTGATGTCTGGTGAGGACGTGCCTTTACAACAGGCCTACAAGCCCTCAGTCTAGCCTCTCTCAGCCTATTGCAGACAGTCTGAGCACTGATGGAGGGATTGTGCGCTCTAGGTGTAACTCGGGCAGTTGCCCGTTGTTGTTGTTGTTGCCATCCTGTACCTGTCCCGCTAGGTGTGATGTTCGGATGTACCGATCCTGTGCTGGTCTTGTTACACGTGGTCTGCCACTGCGAGGACGATTAGTTGTCCGTCCTGTCTCCCTGTAGCACTGTCTTTGGCATCTCACAGTACGGACATTGCAATTTATTGCCCTGGCCACATCTGCAGTCCTCATGCCTCCTTGCAGCATGCCTAAGGCACGTTCACACAGATGAGCAGGGACCCTGGGCATCTTTCTTTTGGTGTTTTTCAGAGTCAGTAGAAAGGCCTCTTTAGTGTCCTAAGTTTTCATTACAGTGACCTTAATTGCCTACAAACTGTAAGCTGTTAGTGTCTGAACAACCGTTCCACAGGTGCATGTTCATTAATTGCTTATGGTTCATTGAACAAGCATGGGAAACAGTGTTTAAACCCTTTACAATGAAGATCTGTGAAGTTGTTTGGATTTTTACGGATTATATTTGAAAGACGGGGTCCTGAAAAAGGGGCATTTCTTTTTTGCTGAGTTTATGTAACGCCCTTTGGTTTATATGTATTTATGTAAAAACCGGGACCACAATGAAAATAAGTCCCTGACTTTATTGTGTACTTTAAAAAATCTTTGTACTTTGTACTTTGTGTGTGTGTTTTTAAAAAAGTGACAAATAAATCAATCAATCAAAACAGCGGCCATTTGATGAATGGAATGCGACTTCTGTTACAAAACAATTCGATATTGGGTATGCCTTACAAGTTAGGGATGTATTTTCTGTTTGTCAAGATTGACATAATCTATGTGTTGTGGTGTTGAAAATGCAAACCATGATATTGAAGTACCTGAAGTCGGTATGCTTTTTTTTGGGGTTGTGCGCTGCATTGGCATAGAAGCCTGTTGGTGGAAAATGTGTTGCATATATTTTATATAATTATAACTATGGCATCAAAATGTTGAAAATCTGATTTACCCCTAGCTGGTCATCGTCTGCAGCCGGCTCTGATCTCAGTGTAATGAAACTGGCAGGGAGAGCGAGCTCCTCCATGGTGGTCAATGAACCCTCAACCTTTTGGCCCGTAGCCTGGTGACATCGACTGTGCCACAAAGCATGCTGAAGTGTCAAAGTTTGGCCTCTGGGCTACTATTGTAATATTTCTGTTTAGTAAATATCAACACTTTTCTATGTTTTCCGACTTAGTTTGATCTAGGTATTTTTCAATTTTATTTAAATTTTTTGATCAGTCGGTTTCCATTTTTCATATGGATCCTAAGGCCCATAACAAATTGTAACCCTTCCCTTGAAAATAGCTTTTGTAAAAAAAACAATAGCCCTGAAAGCATGAATTCCTTTCAAATTAAATAATACACGTAATATTGTAAGCACTTTATACAAAAAGATAATAACTTTTAACCAGGAGCAGTCAGTAGAAATGAAGTATTGAAGCAAACGGATATTATTGAAGATACCAGTAATGACGATAAGTAGGATCATGTTAATTGTAGTATTTGTAGTTAATTGTAGTATTAACGTCACTAAAAGTAATATTATTATTATTAGGTTATTATAATAGTAAATAATGGTAACTATAATTGTAGTACAGATTATCATAGCATTCATAATGGCTAAGAGGATTTGGTGTAGGACATATTGCCATTCCCATTTCCGTCCGATACAGTCCTTATCATCACCCAGCACGGCGACTGTGGGATGCATACACGCACACGCCCCCACACGAACAGGTCCAATTCAGCTCTGATTCATACTCAGCCTTATGCATTTTTAATCACATAGCCCTGAGCTTATTGGGACGCTTAAAGCGCTTAGATGATATCCCTACATAATGTTGTATGGGTTCCTACAATTGGTGGCTGGTGGTTCTTTAATTTGGGAGGACGGACTCATAGTAATGGCTGGAACGGATTTAATGGAATGGTATCACACATCAAACTCAGGGTTTCCATGCATTTGATACCACTCCCTTCCAGCCGTTATTATGAGCCGTCCTCCCCTCACCAGCCTCCTGTGCTCCCTACATGGTAGTAGACATTCAGTCTAAGCTAAAAGCTCCATTGGTTTTGTATTGAGCCGGCTAGCCAGGCTGGGTGGTCTAGCCTACTTTACACTGTACAAACCCAGTGCATTAATAAAAATAACAATAAAAAAGTAATCAAATCTGTAATAACAATATCTACTTAATGTTGGGGCCCAAGATCCACTGCTAAAAGCCCACCTGATCAAACTGCAAATTAGTCGCCGTGGTAACTTTATTACGGCCAGCCTCAGCAACGGGCACCCATAAATAATTCAACTGCACTACTGTCTGGGAGCTACCATGATTTAATTCTGGTGGAGAATGTTGAGAGGGTGTGTGTTTGTGTATGTCTGTGCACGTCTGTGTGTGTGTGTGTGTGTTTCTGACAGCGTGTGTGTGTGAAACAAGAGCTTCTCTAACCGCTCTCTCATTGGCAGGCGACCCGTGCAGCGCTAGCAGCACACACACACCACCGCAGAATATTCCTCCCCATCAGGTACAGCACCATGGCAACGCGCTCACTCACCACATCAATCACCCTGTGCCTGTGCCCTCAGAGCAGAGCGGAGACAGGGAGAGGAGGAGTGGAGTAGAGAGAAAGGTAGGGTGATGAAAAGAGGGGAGAGGGTAGTAGCCAAGGGCAGAGCTTGTTTCCACATTACAGGGTCTGTGTGTTTGTTCCTCGGTCCAAAACCAATGACCGACAGACACACAGGACAAAATGGTGCAAGATGAAGAACGTCTTTAAATGTCAACTCTACACCTGTCATAGTTCTTCATTAACCCTGTGTCCTGGAAGGTCCCCGGTTTGAGGGATGTGTGTCAAAATGAATACTTTATAAAACATTGGGGGAGGATGATTTGCATACAGTACAGTGCATGTTGTATGTAGTGAGAACCTCTTGTGTCATTTACTTCACAGCAATGTAAACTGACCTTGGGACTGTGCGCGTGCACGAGTGTGTGTGTATACAGGTTACGTTATAAGTGTGTGGTGGTGTACTCTACACTCCTATGCTCCCAGACATCTATACCTTGTTTACTGTGTGTGTGGCGGGGGGTTGCTGAGGGTTGCACCCACCGTATCTTGCCAGTAATTGAGAAGTGGAATGAGAAAATGAGGAGGGAGGAGAAAATAGAGGTGGTGGGGTGAGGGGGTTTGAAGGAATGAAATGGATTTTCCACGGCTGTGTCAGTCAGACACGTGTGTGTGTGTGTGTGTGTGTGTGTGTGTGTGTGTGTGTGTGTGTGTGTGTGTGTGTGTGTGTGTGTGTGTGTGTGTGTGTGTGTGTGTGTGTGTGTGTGTGTGTGTGTGTGTGTGTGTGTGCGTGTATGTGTGGTGGGCAAGCAGGGTTGGTGTGACAGTAGTGACAGTGCGTGGGCTGAGTGATGTAACGCCAGGGCAATATCAGTGGCAATATTGTGGGGCTTAGGAGGGCAGGGGACCCGGGGGAGTTAATGAAGCAGCACTGGGTTACGCCACAGCCGCTCGGCAACGCATGCCTCGCTGGGCGCTCGCAATCAGTTCCGCCATACTGACATTCCAACTTCCAACCGGCTCCTGCCTCCCCTCGCCTTCCCCCTCGATAAGGGCAATATTACTCGGGGATAAAGCAAGAATTAGTTATCCGTGATAAAATGATGAAAAACGGAGGATCTCGAGACGTGATGGAGAGCCTGGCGCAGGAAGGAGGAGAGGAAGAGAGGGCATTACTGGGGATTGTGATGATCCTAGATATGCAGTAGCTGCTGTGGAGAATGAATGGCCAACGGACAATGCCTTCCTAAACCGGGCTGCCCAGACCCAGCACTGCACAACCCCTTTACTTTCAATTCATCCCTCTTTTCTCATTTTCCCCCATCTGTCCTGAAAAGAGAGAGTGACTTGTAAACAACCAGGTCTGATAGGATCCAAAGCGGACAGGCAGCCTGGGTTATTTTATGCGTCTGTGACACAATCTCCTGGGGTGGCCAAGCTTATTTTGGACCAATAGACCTTCTATTGAGCCTGTTGCTTCACTTTACAGACAATCGGACTTGCTTCCTCCTGATTTAACCACATCTGTGACATAGTCGCGGGTTTTGTTCAGGTGTGGACTATTTATTTTATTCTTCATCCACCGTGATACAGCTACTACTGGGGGGGGGGGCAATTCAAAGCAGGCTATTATAGACTAGTCCAGCAAATGGTAGAATACAGAATAGGGGAGAAAGAGACTAATAATGGAGAATATTGATGAGACTGGACTAGAGGTCGACCGATTATGATTTTTCAATACCGATACCGATTATTGGAGGACCAGAAAAGTAGATACCGATTAATCTGCCGATTAATTTATTTATTTATTGGTAATAATGACAATTACAACAATACTGAATGAACACTTATTTTAACTTAATATAATACATCAATAAAATCCATTTAGCCTCAAGTAAATAATGAAACATGTCCAATTTGGTTTAAATAATGCAAAAACAAAGTGTTGGAGAAAAAAGTAAAAGTGCAATATGTGCCATGTAAGAAAGCTAATGTTTCAGTACCTTGCTCAGAACATGAGAACATATGAAAGCTGGTGCTTCCTTTTAACATGAGTCTTCAATATTCCCAGGTAAGAAGTTTTAGGTTGTAGTTATTATAGGAATTATAGAACTATTTCCCTCTATACCATTTGTATTTCATTAACCTTTGACTATTGGATGTTCTTATAGGCACTTTAGTATTGCCAGTGTAACAGTATAGCTTCCGTCCCACTCCTCACTCCTCCCTGGGCTCGATCCAGCAACACAACGACAACAGCCACCATCGAAGCAGCGTTACCCATGCAGAGCAAGGGGAACAACTACTAGAAGGCTCAGAGCGAGTGATGTTTGAAACGCTGTTAGCGCACCCTAACTAGCTAGCCATTTCACTTCGGTTACACCAGCCTCATCTCAGGAGTTGATAGGCTTGAAGTCATAACCAGCGCAATGCTTGACGCACAACGAAGAGCTGCTGGCAGAACGCACGAAAGTCCTGTTTGAATGAATGTTTACGCGCCTGCTTCTGCCTACCACCGCTCAGTCAGATACTTAGATACTTGTATGCTTGTTTGCTCAGTCAGATTATATGCAACGCAGAACACGCTAGATAATATCTAGTAATATCATCAACCATGTGTAGTTAACTAGTGATTATGATTGATTGTTTTTTATAAGATAAGTTTAATGCTAGCTAGCAACTTACCTTGGCTTACTGCATTCGCGTAACAGGCAGTCTCCTTGTGGAGTGCAACGAGTCAGGTCGTTATTGCGTTGGACTAGTTAACTGTAAAGTTGCAAGATTGGATACCCGAGCTGACAAGGTGAAAATCTGTCGTTCTGCCCCTGAACAAGGCAGGTAAACCCACTGTTCCTAGGCCGTCATTGAAAGTAAGAATGTGTTCTTAACTGACTTGCCTAGTTAAATAAAGACAAAAAAAAACATTTTTTAAATCGGCTTCCAAAAATACAGATTTCCGATGGTTATGAAAACTTGAAATCGTCCCTAATTAATCGGCCATTCCGATTAATCAGTCAACCTCTAGACTGGACCTTATGGGATCCCAACCCCTGGATTCAATGTCGGCATCCTTTGATGGCCTGCATTGAACACAGCCAAAGACCAGTGGGACACAGCCATAGACTAGTGGGACACAGCCATAGACTAGTGGGACACAGCCATAGACTAGTGGGACACAGCCAAAGACTAGTGGGACACAGCCAAAGACCAGTGGGACACAGCCAGAGACTAGTGGGCGATATGGCCAAAATATCATATCACAGTATGTTTGTAATAATAGAACAGTATGACGGTATTTGATCGTATTTTATGTTTTTGAATAATAAAAGTTTTATGTTTGCTTTATGAGTAGGTCGTGACCTTAGAGTGGCAACACATACATTCTAAGTGATTTCAATGGGTCTTTCTCCATTCTGATTGTTTTCTAATGGTCAATTCAACTTCAACCAAAAATAATTGTAATCAATTGCTGCATTTCCTGCACTCATTTGAGATAATTTCCACACTGCCACATAGGGCTGCTCGATGTAAGCAAACAATCTAGGCCTTATTTTTAACCAAATGTTGCAATTGCGATTTGACTTGTGATTTTGAGCAAAACACTTGGTTGAACTGTTGGAATCATGGAAATATAATGATTATTCTATTTAAATAGTTAGAATATAATAGTGGTCACTTTGAATACAGTGTTTGACATGACAACAAATGAAAATGCCAGGGAGGAGTTATTGTGACGAGGTAGGAACCAAAGAGTTGACAAGTGTTTCCTAGGGGACTCTATAATCTTTGGCTACGAAAAATATGCAGATGTAGGTCTACACAATCACTAGTATTATCAGGCTGTATAGCTAGTTATGTTTGCTCTAACTCAGTACATGTATTAGTTAGCTAGCAATTAGCATTAGTAAAAAAATATCTATATTTTTTTAAGTAATCAAAAATCTAATATATATATAAAAATGTTAATGTTAAAAAACGGAAAAAAATAAATAAAATAACATAAAAAAATGATGGAAAAATGTTTACAAAAATAAATACATACAAAAGAGTAATTACAGAAGTCTAGTGGATTTCTATTAAGAAGAAAAGTGAAAACAGCATCATTGTCATCAACATTGTTGCATGTGCCGCATTGACCATGTAGAGAGAGACTGAACGCAAGTGTCTCGTGGTCGAGGAACAACAAATGCGCTCCTTGAGTGACAGGAGTTAGGGCTAGGTCTGTGTGGAAAGTGGCATGGAGAGAGAAAGTGGCAAAGTAAACTATAAAAATGGACGTTACACATGGCGTTTCACATTTAACAAACAAATACAGTTATACATACGACTCTACAAACACCAACAAATCAGCTCCAAGTGATATGAATTTTGGAGATCTGTTCCAAAGTATTCCCATGCACAATAGAGAGAGAGAGAGAGAGAGACACTACTGGTCAAACGTTTTAGAACACCGACTCATTCAACGTTTTTTCTTTATTTTTTACTATTTTCTACATTGTAGAATTTTGAAAAAAGTGTTAAACGAATCAAAATATATTTTATATTTGAGATTAGTAGCCACCCTTTGCCTTGATGACTGCTTTGCACAATCTTGGCATTCTCTCAACCAGCTTCATGTGGTAGTCACTTGGAATGCATTTCAATTAACAGGTGTGCCTTTTTAAAAGTTCATTTGTGGAATTTCTTTCCTTCTTAATGCGTTTGAGCCAATCAGTTCTGTTGTGACAAGGTAGGGGGGTAAACAGAAGATAACCCTATTTGGTAAAAGACCAAGTCCATATTATGGCAAGAACAGCTCAAATAAGCAAAGAGAAACAACAGTCCATCATTACTCTAAGACATGAAGGCCAGTCAATATGGAACATTTCAAGAATTTTTAAAGAAAAACCCTTGAATGAGTAGGTATTCTAAACTTTTGACCAGTGGTGTATGTGATTGTATACAAACAGGTTTGAAATGATTGCTTTAGTCAAATGTTATATATATTTGGGCTTATTGCGTTAAATTGGCTAATTATTTTTAATTATGTGCTGGCCCCCTGACCATCCGCTTAAGAACAAATAAGCCTGCGGCTTATTACAAAGGAGAGTTTTTTATATATATATATATATATATATATATATATATATATATATATATATATATATATATATATATATATATAGGTAATGCCTCGCCCAGGCCAGGACCTCCCATGATGCTTCCTCCCAGACCTCATCTGGAGAAGGTGTTTCTAGTCACCCAATTGGTCAGGAGGATTTATAGACCATCATTTATCCTCCTAATGCTGCTAACATCCCTCTGGTGGAGCTGGCCTTCAACATTAGTTAGGATCAGGGACCCAGAGGGGACCACAGCGATTTGTCTTCTCGGTGTACCCCTGTGTATCTGCCCCCTCTGTATTGGTACTAGGCCCATGTAGCCTGGACGCCCTAAGAAAAACAGAGAATTTCTACAGACTGTCAATCTTGTTCATTCCCCTCAAAAAAAATGACTGCTTGCTTGTCTTAGTACCCCCAAGCTATTTCTATTATTTTCATATATTTTTTGTTTTTTGCTCAATTCACCCTCAGGCTATCTGCCTAGCTTTCATCAACACTCAGTCACTCACTACTGCTCTCTGAAACCACGATGTCATTCTAATTCAAACATTTAGCATATCCCCTCCCAACGGACCCAGCCATTGTATAATGACCATGTTGTGAAACGTGTTAGCCTGTGCCAGCCAGCCATGCAACCAGCTATGCGGGCACAGAGCATGGGGGCTTGCCAGTTGGCAGAGAGGCGTTTCACGCGGTGATACCAGTAATCAGCCAGGTCAATCGAGGGATGGAGGAAGGAGGGAGGGGGAAGAGACCTGTGTTCTGTGTCACTCTGTTACACACTCACTTTTAAATCTGTTAATTAGCGCTCTCCACAGCAAGGAGTGAGATTGACAAGTGTGTTGCCATGAGATGGCTTATTGGTTGCTAATTAAGAGGGGCTCTGGGGGGGTGGTGTGTGTGTATGCAAATATACTGTATGTGTGTGCACGGAAGGGTACATGAGGTGAAAACTGTCGGTGCCTTCTGAAACAAGCGTGAAAGGTTGAAGAGGAAATTGTTATTTTCTATAATTACCTCATTGTGTCACCGACTGTCACTGATTGCTTTGTTTATCGAGGAGAGGCAGGGAAATGATCTCCTGGCCAGCTCACCACTCTCTAGACCTCGTGTTTCTATATTTGTCATGATGCATGATCAACAGCCTGAACCTGTTCGTTTTCCTACAGTAAGGGTTCAGTTGTTAGGGAAAGTACACCCGGTACTCCTGACAAGGCGTTTGTCTACGTACAATAAGGGTTCAGCTGATCATGGAAAGTAGAACCGCCTGGTCGTCCTGACAACGCGTGACGGAGTGGAAAATGTTTCGTAACGACGCCAAATTGGTTGGTTTTCACATATTAAAATGACACTGTAGGGTAAATGTAATGGATTGAAAAGGAAGACGAGGGGGACATACGGGAAAAGAAGATTACTTACCAGAAGTCGTATACAGTTGTCATCTTTAAAATGTCCCTAATGCTGCATACCCACGCTAAACATGATAGCATGTTTAGCGTGGGTCCTACAGGCCCTAGTTTTGTCGCACCTGGATTACTGTTCAGTCGTGTGGTCAGGTGCCACAAATAATACTTAGGAAAATTGCAAATGGCTCAGAACAGGGCAGCACGGCTGGCCCTTGGATGTACACAGAGAGCTAATATTAATAATGTGCATGTCAATCTCTCCTGGCTCAAAGTGGAGGAGAGATTGACTTCATCACTACTTATACTTATGAGAGGTATTGACATGTTGAATGCACCGAGCTGTCTGTCTATAAACTACTGGCACACAGCTCGGACACCCATACATACCTCACAAGACATGACACAAGAGGTCTCTTCACAGTCCCCAAGTCCAGAACAGACTATGGGTGGTGCACAACAGTCCCTGTTGTTCCATAAGGTGTTTTTTAAATATCTGTTTTTTTTAAATCAAATTTTACTGCTTGCATCAGTTACCTGGTGTTGAGTAGAGTTCCATGTAGTCATGGCTCTATGTAGTGTGAAGTAACACAAACATAGGCAAAGACACACACACATACGCACACACACACACACACAATAGCATACTGTAGATATGTGGTAGTGGTGGAGTAGGGGCCTCAGGGCACACAATGTGTTGTGAATGTATTGTAATGTTTTTAAAATTGTATAAACTGCCTTAATTTTGCTGGACCCCAGCTAATGGGGATCCATAATAAATATAAATAACAAGTAGTAATTCAATTTGATCTTTAGGCACAAATACACCCTAACCAAAGTTTGCAACCCACACCCGCCATTGACAACATCACTGTCTCTCCCTGCCCCCGGGACGCACGCAAGCTTGGAAAACCTTGGACTCCACCCTTCCCTTCGACCACCACATAAAGACAAACGGTTAAATCATCATTCTTCCACCTTCCATACACTGACACACCACACTCTTTCTCTTTGTTTAATGTTTTTGTTTAGTCTGATGTTGCTTTGATTTCAGTTTTTTTTGTTTCATTTCAAAAATTATAACGTGAATTTGGGCCCTTGAAAAGCGCTATATGAGTCGCATCTATTTTAATTACTGTTATTAATCAACCAATTCCGAAATTAAAAAAGGCTGTCTAACCATAGAGAAACACCCTCAAACTCAACTCTGGACCTGGAGCCCAGTGCCACTGCTTGTTTTCATTGTTCCCCTCTAATCAGGGACTGATTTAGACCTGGGACACCAGGTGTGTGCAGTTAATGATCAGGTAGAACAGAAAATCAGCGTGCTCCGGACCTCATAGGGTAAGAGTTGAATACCCCTGCCATAGAGAAACCTCATTGACTCTCAGTCGTGTTGGTGTAGGACTAGCTACTCTAGTAGTGTGAGAGGTTACAGTCGCGACACTTTTTTCCAGAGGATCACTACTCCGCTGACAGATTCTCCATGGAGACAGAGTCGTTTAGCACTATAGCCCTATCCAGAGCAGCAGTGTGCTAATTAGCAGAGAATGAAAGGCCAGTTTATAATTCAACACAATAGTCAGTGGCTTGAGAACTCCAATGGAATAGTCTTGACATTGAGCATGTACTCTAGCTCTCATTCACACTAGCTCTAGCTCTCATTCACTGATATGGAGGAATTTTGAGCCACATTACTAGTGCCATTGCTGTGTTCCTGTAAAACGGTGCGTTTTTGCCTTGGGGTCTAAAGGGGTTTTATAACGGAACCATTTTCAATGGGAAATACTGTAGTCTTCTACACGTAACTGTGAAGAGACTGTCAAATCCATAATGATGTTTTTCTTTCTCGCTCCCTTCCTCCTTACTATTATATCCACTCTTGCTCTCTGCACACACACACACACACACACACACACACACACACACACACACACACAGTGAAGTGTGTACTGGATGATCATCTCTCTCTCTCTCTCTCCTCTTTTCTCTGTTGTCTTCTTAAAGTCTCCCCGAATCATCAGCGTAGTGGGTCAGGTGGGCAGCTGCCCCTCTGTGTACAGGGCTTGACAAGAGGGTGCCAGAGAGGAGCCTAATTAACTAATTGACAATGAGAGGGGGATGAAAAAGGAGGAGAGAAGTAGGGGTAGAGAGCAAGATGGAAAGAAGGGTAGAGAAACGGAAGTGGGCGGTGAAAAATGGAGAGGGCAGTGAAGAACTGTGAGGAATGGTAGAAACAGAGAGGGGAAAGATGGAGAGGGGTGGAATTCAGAGAAGGGAAGAGATAACAAGAACGAGGGGGTCATAGAGATGGAGGGAGAGAGAAATGAGAGGATGAGGCTGGCCAAGGTGTCTGGGGCGGTTGGTGATGGAGGGCAGGCGAGGGCTCTAATTAAAACGAAGGATTATAAGCCCAAACGAAGACGAGGAGAAGCGAGAGAAGGGAGGAATGGAGATAGATGTGCTAGGCGGCTGCAGCACTGAGATATGAAAGGAGGGAATGAGGCGGGGGGATGACTGCAATCTAACCAACTCAATTAGCCGCCGTCCATAAAACAAACTCCTCTTAATCTGTCCTGTCAGACAGATGCACATAGGCAGACGGGCCACTTTTCGTGTGAGGGAGACACCAGTCACTGGGTTTCTCCGTCTCACTCTCTCATCTCTGAATTTAACACCCGCACTGTTTTCTAAGGGAACAATTTTATTGCGTCCTCTTCTCTATTTCTTTCACGCTCTTTCTCCCTTTCTTTCTCCCTTTCTCTCTATAGTACTATACAGTATAAAGAAGTGGTGTAATTCTTAATATTAGCGTATGTTGTCCCCAAGTAGAGGTAGAATCTTAGTGTTCGTCTTATCCTCATGCCAGTGTGACGTCTCTGTGACGCCTCCCCGCTGCCCGGATGTTGTCATGCCAACCCTGCGTGGCATGAGTAGTGGTCCGTAACGAGTGACAGTGGCCCCGGCTGAGTTTAATTACCCTACAAGAGAGCCAGGCTGGCTAATTAACAGGTAAACGAGCAGACTGGCTGACTGGCTACATCACCGTGACTGTGAGAGAGCCTGGCTGACTGCTTCACCACCCCTCGTGTGTGTGTGTGTGTGTGGGGGGGCTGACAGGGTTGATGGGGTGTCTTGGAGTAACCCATTGTTCTGCTAACCCCCTTAGTTCCTCATGTCACAGTGAGGCCCATGAGGAGAAAGGCTGGCGCTGCCATAGATCAGGTTTTTCACCAGCCAGGTGCCATCCCACTCCCTGCCATGCACAACCAGCCGTGCCCTGCCACAGCACAGACGACCGACCCGTGGCAGTAATGTGGGGCATTGGTGCAGACTTGGCACAGAGAGAAGCTCATCTAGTCCTAGATATATGGGCACACACACAACCCTCCTTCTGAGTGGACCAGCCTGCCAGTCTCTCCCCTCTTTCCACTCTCCCCTTTCATCAGAAACCACTTACAGCGACTGGCCTCTCATTGACCTTGCTGCTATAAAGCAATCTCCAGTTAGAAGTTACCCCTAGGCACAGATTTAGAATCATCCCTACCAGGGGGTAAAACGCCAAACTGACCTTAGATCAATGTCATGGGGCAGATTCACCCTACTCCCTATTCTAACCCATAGCAGTAGTTCAATTAGATCCACTAGCACCAGTGGTTTGGTCTTAGACCCACTGCAGTGTGGAGCCATGGGGAGCCACACATAGGATCAGGCCTGTCAGACAGCTCCCTAAAATAATCTAAACACAATACCCCATAATGACAAAGCAAAAACAGGTTTTTAGACATTTTTGCAAATGTATTACAAATAAAAAAACTGAGATCACATTTACATAAGTATTCAGACCCAAAGTTACTCAGTACTTTGTTGAAACACCTTTGGCAGCGAGCCTTCTTGGGTGTGATGCTACAAGCTTGGCACACCTGTATTTGGGCTTTCTCCCATTCTTCTCTGTAGATCCTCTCAAGCTCTGTCAGATTGGAGGGGGGAGAGTCGCTGCACAGCTATTTTCAGGTCTCTCCAGAGATGTTCGATCGGGTTCAAGTCTGGGCTCTGGCTGGGCCACTCGAGGACTTGTCCCAAAGCCACTCCTGCATTGCCTTGGCTGTGTGCTTTGGGTCGTTGTCCTGTTGGAAGGTGAACCTTTGCCCCAGTCTGAGGTCCTGAGCACTCTGGAGCAGGTTTTCGTCAAGGAGCTCTCTGTACTTTGCTCCGTTCATCTTTCCCTCGGTCCTGACTAGTCTCCCAGTCCTTGCCCCTGAAAAACATCCCCACAGCATGATGCTGCCACCACATGCTTCACTGTAGCGATGGTTCCAGGGTTTTTCCAGACGTGATGCTTGGCATTCAGGCATCTTGGTTTCATCAGACCAGATAATCTTATTTCTCGGGGTCCGAGAGTCCTTTAGGTGCCTTTTGGAAAACTCCAAGCGGGCTGTCATGTGCCAATTACTAAGGAGTGGCTTCCCTCTGGCCATAAAGGCCTGATTGGTGGAGTGCTGCAGAGATGGCTGTCCTTCTGAAATATTCTCCCTTCTCCACAGAGGAACTCTAGAGCTCTGTCAACGTGACCATCAGGTTCTTGTTCACCTCCCTAACAAAGGCCCTTCTCCCTTGATTGCTCAGTTTGGCCGGACGGCCAGCTCTAGGTGGTTCCAAACTCCTTCCATTTAGGAATGTAGGCCACTGTGTTCTTGGGGACCTTCAATACTGCATAAATGTTTTGGTACCCTTCCCCAGATCTGTGCCTCGACACAATCCTGTCTCGGAGCTCTACGGACAATTCCTGTGACCTCATGGCTTGGTTTTTGCTCTGACATGCACTGTCAACTGTGGGACCTCAGACAGGTGAGTGCCTTTCCAAATAATGTCCAATCAATTGAATTTACCACAGGTGGACTCCAATCAAGTTGTAGAAACATCTCATGGATGATCAATGGAAACAGGATGCACCTGAGCTCAATTTCGAATCTCATAGCAAAGGGTCTGAATACTTATGTAAATAAGGTATTTCTGTTTTAGGTATTTTATAAATTTTTATAAAGATTTATAAAAGATTTATAAAAACCTGTTTTCGCTTTGTCATTATGGGTATTGTGTGTAGATTAATGACGAAAAAACATTTATATATTACATTTTAGAATCATTCTGTAACATAACAAAATGTGGAAAAGGGGAAGGGGTCTGAATACTTTCCGAGTGCTCTGTACATTTTGGTGGGGATGGGCTTCCATAGTTTTACGTGGCTCTGTGCAGCCGGCAGCTACTGCAATCATTTCAGACTGTAACAGGCTGTTACTGCAATTTCAGGTAAAAACGAAATAAAACAAGTCTCAAATATTAGGAACATTTCTAAATTTCCCCTGTTTCAAAAACATCACTCCGCCATTACCATTTATACTGTAGGACTGTTGGCTCAACAAGACCATCCCATTTACACTGCCCTGCTTCAAGGGTGGCAACTGTCAGGTAAGTGAGTGTTGTGTGTTATCTCCGACGGTAGCGGTTGAGACGTAGCAAGGACACAAGTTTACATTTGAGTAACATGTGTAGCCCGTGTTTTTTTTTTTAACCTGGAGTGTAGTAAGTGTGAAGAGGCTCTAAGCCTCTTGGTCCTGGGGCCCTCTCTCTGGTTCTTTTAATGATGCACGGGAGGAGGAGGAAGCTACTGGCTTAACTAATGACTGGGAGCACTGGGAATATTCAGCGCTGCTCTGTCTGGAGTACTACATACTAATGAGAAGCAGCATCTAAGACGGCTCCCTATTTCCTCAATAGTACATTGGCCTCAGGTCAAAATTAGTGCACTGTTTAGGAAATGGGATGCCATTTTAGACAGCACACTGAGACTGTTCCTCCAGCGCGATGATGTCTATGTAGGACTGTGGTTCCTGTTGCTGTGTGCCTGAGTGCATGTTTGAGTGTCGAGGCTGATGTTCGTTTGTTGGATGTGATGTGTTAGATGTTGGATGTGATGTGTTGGCTGTCTCTATGTGTGCAGACTATAATGCATGTAGCTTCCCTGCCCTCTTTGTTCGCTCTCTCTCGCTCCGTTTATTCATTCTCCTCACGCTACCCAAAGCTCAGGGTTGAGCCACTGTGCCTCTATTGTTGTCAAGACAACAGCACACTGCAGCAACACACGGGGTGTGTTCTCGTATGGTAACCCTATATTTCACTCCAATCAGGTTACACTAACAGGTGATGGTTTGATTGCTGGATCATTGGTATGTAACCTCAACGTGTACCTCTAATGACAAATCCATGTTATATTTCTGTAGATGGATAGATACTGTTAGGTTCTGAACTAACAGAGTAATAACTCAAACGGGCGACTAGGAAAAGCTCAAACCAAGTTTATTCACCCACTATGTCATACAGCTGCAAATAGAAGGTATGATTACACAAGCATATACATTTATAACCTCCTACTAGGCGGGGTCAACTCCTTACACATCTAGACAGCCAATACATCTCTGTTGCTAGGCAGGAACTCAATTGGTTCCTCTCATGGCCTTGCCTGATGCTAGAACCTTTGTGGAAGTGTATCTGTGTGAGACAGGACTGTAGTAGGAGGGTCGTTGTGGTCGGCCCCTTTGGCTCCCCTCCCAGAGGTTTCTTCTCACTTCATCTGTTGACTTGACCTCGAGCCGAATTCATCACTCCTCCCTCGTTTCGCAGCTGGCCTGCCTTATCAGAAACTGAAGCTAGACCATTGCATAGACATTGATATTCAACAATAACATGTTTGAACAGAATATTAACTTTCTGCACTCCCTCTTGTCTCAGTCAGTAACTTTCCATACACCTAGTTCCTATCCACCTTCTATTGACCCCAACATATACATTCCTTATACATGTACAGAAGATCAAGAAGATCTAGTCTGGTAACATGAATAAGTATATTTCAAGCTAGAATCCAACAATAGATAGTGTAGCCTTGAGAGCATTACATGGAACCATCCATTGTCTGTGTTCTGGCTCTGTATCTTACACATCCCACTGTGTGACTCCCCCTAGTCCCAGAGCAATGCATTTCCTTTTCTTTCCATACAATTTATTTGATTTCTCTGTACCCCAAATAATTCACAGATGATGCAATCTCCATTGTACTCCACACTGCCCTTTCCCACCTGGACAAAGGGAACCCCTATGTGAGAATGCTATTCATTGACTACAGCTCAGTGTTCAACACCATAGTGCCCTCAAAGCTCATTAATAAGCTAAGGACCCTGGGACTAAACACCTCCCTCTGTAACTGGATCCTGGACTTCCTGACGGCCGCCCCCAGGTGATAAGGGTAGGTAACAACACATCCGCCATACTGATCCTCAACACTGGGGCCCCTAGGGGTGCGTGCTCAGTCCCCTCATGTACTCCCTGTTCACTCATGACTACACGGCCAGACACGACTCCAACACCATTATTAAATTTGCCGATGACACAACAGTGGTAGGCCTGATCACAGACAATGACGAGACAGCCTATAGGGAGGAGGTCAGAGACCTGGCCTTGCAACCGCTCCCTCAATGTGAGCAAGACAAACAAAGGAGATGATTGTGGACTACAGGAAGAGGACCGAGCACGCCCCCATTCTCATTGACGGGGCTGCAGTGGAGTGGGTTGAGAGCTTCAGGTTCCTTGGTGTCCACATCACCAACAAACTATCATGGTCCAAGTCGTGAAGAGGGCACGACAAAACCTATACCCCGTCAGGAGACTGAACAGATTTGCCATGGGTCCTCAGATCCTCAAAAGGTTCTACAGCTGCACCATTGAGAGCATCCTGACTGGTTGCATCACTGCCTGGTATGGCAACTGCTCGGCCTCTGACAGCAAGGCACTACAGAGGGTAGTGCAAATGGCCCAGTACATCACTGGGGCCAAGCTTCCTGCCATCCAGGACCTCTATACCAGGCGGTGTCAGAGGAAGGCCCTAAAAATTGTCAAAGACTCCAGCCACCCTAGTCATAGACTGTTCTTTCTGCTACCGCAGGGCAAGCGGTACCGGAGCGCCAAGGCTAGGTCCAGGAGGGTTCTAAACAGCTTCTACCCCCAAGCCATAAGACTCCTGAACGTCTATTTGCAGTGCCCCCCCCTCATCCCCTCTTTACACCACAGCTACTCTCTCTTGTCATCTATGCATAGTCACTTTAATAACTCTACCTACATGTACATACTACCTCAACTAAACGGTGCCTCCGTACATTGACTCTGTACCGGTACCCCCCTGTATATAGTCTCGCTGTTGTTATTTCACTGCTGCTCTTTAATTACTTGTTACTTTTATCTCTTATTGTTATCTGTATTTTTTTAAACTGCATTGTTGGTTAGGGTTTCGTAAGTAAGCATTTCACTGTACGGTCTACTACACCTGTTGTATTCGGCGCATTTGACTAATACAATTTGATTTGAATTCAAGTAAGCATCCCCACTCCTCTCTGAGGTGGGTCGGGGCCGAGCCGAGTGAGGGACTTTCTGATTCATCAGCGGCAGCGCTTGTACGTATTTGCATTTTCAATTAATTGCCGTCGTTGTGCGCTCGTACCTCCAATGGCAGCCTCCAGCTTTGTGTGTGACCCTTAATTGTAATCATTACCCATGAAACTTACCCAGCGCCTCTGAATGTTCAATTGTACACTGGGCTTAATTATGGGAACCAAGTTAAAAGCTGCATTACTCAACAGTCTAATAGAGCAGATACTGGAGTGACTGACGAAAGCAGCAACAGAAATTACTCACGTGTGTGTGTGTGTGTGTGTGTGTGTGTGTGTGTGTGTGTGCGTGCAGGGGGATTCAATAGAGCGCGTGCATCATTTATAGAGGGGACATGTGAAGATGAAAGCACATACACATAGAGAAACAGCCACACACAACATACATTCAAATACACACAGTCACTCATTTTTTCAGTTGCACACGCATGAGCACACACACGTACACACAAACAGATCTGAGCTCTGGGTTTAGGAACAAAGGGGATTGGTGCCGCAGGGATGGAAAAAAAGCAATTATTCCAGGCGGGGCTTCAGTACCTTGGGTCAGAGCCTTGCCTCTCCTCCACAGTAAGTAAGGCTGTGTGTGATCACACTGCAGACCCAGGGAGGGACACACACACACACAGAGCCAATGACACACAGGCTGCAGCAAAAAGAGCCCCCTCCGTTCTATCACTCCCTCCCTCCCTCTCACTTGCTAATACTTGTTCTCTCTTTCCCCCCCCTTCACTCTCTGTTCCCCTTCTCTCTTTCCTTCGCTCCCCTCTCGTTCTCTCACTCCGACCTCTCTCTCCATCCATCTCCACTCTGTCGGCGCCATGAGAATCAGTCAGGCCAATTTGACTTGAGAGAGAATCGCTCCACGATTGTGTACTTGTCAGCGAGTCCAAGGCCTGGCTGATATAAATCTTAATTTCCTATTTAGGGCTTTTATTCATCATCCAGGCTGATTTATTAGCAGGACTTCCCCTTGGATTTATCAAAATAAATAAGAAGCTGAGGGGCCGCAGCCCACCGAGCAAATTAAAGCAAACATTGGATGAAACGTCCCAAATGGCAACCTGTTCCATATATAGTGCACTACCTTTGACCAGAGCCCAATAGGCCTTGGTCAAAAGTAGTGCACTATAAAGGGATTAGGGTGCCATTTGGGACGCATCCTAGATAAGTCAGGGTGGTGTTGTGGCAGAGGGACAGGGTGAGAGGAGGAGAAGAGAGACTCTCTTAGTTTACCCCGTTCTCTCCATCTCTATCTCTCCATTCTCTAGCCCTTGACAGGCAGGTGTGCCTATTTAAATGTTTAAATGGCTACTAGGTCCCTGGGAACACGTTAAAACAGTAGTCCGAAAGAGGAGGAATGTGAGAGGTAAAGAGGTAGAGAGAGACAGCGGTTTGTGAGATCTGCAAATTTGTTTAGGGATCTCCCTTTGGTGGGAAGAGGTACTGAATCCTTAATCCACTCAGAGGTGTGTATTGATTTGCAATACGTGCGCATACGTGTGTGTGTTTGTGTGTGAGACTGTAAGCTCACTAATATTCCAGTATCACACATAAAGGTGGGAACCTTGCTGGGAGGGCTGTGCTGTTTACACTTTAATCCTTCGAGGACCCTTTGGGGAGGAAGCGATCGCCTGAGGGGAGCTCACACTCTCAGATCCATGAAAGCACAGATGATACACCTTTCAAAGCCAATCGGACATACAGTATAAACCAGCCCACACCACTCTCTGGGGAGCCCTCTGTGTGTTTGGCTGCAGATTGCAAGCAGGCGCACAGCCCTGGAAAGGCGGGAGGCAGGTGAAGGGAGAAAATGAAGGGGAGAGATGGAGAAGGAGAAAGCATTCAAATGGGAGGAAGGGATACAGAAAGAGAGCGAGCATGAAAATGGGAGAGGGGGATAGAGGGTTTGAGAGAGAGAGAAGGGGAAAGAGATGAAGCAAGAGAGAGAGGGAGGGAAGGGTGGAGGGAGAGAGAGAGAGGGGTGAGATGAGATCAGGCTTATCAATCGCCGGCAGAGCTGCAGGGGAAATGAGCTGGGAGAGACGAGGCCAGTGATGAGGAAAGGCAGCAGTAATCACACTGGACCAGACGCTCAGGGCTAACAGGGAAGGACACACAACCACTGGGTAATACGCATGCACGCACACACACACACACGCACACACAATAGCGTACGCACTATGCACACACATACACATGGAATGTATACACTCTGGCACACAGATGCATGCACGCCAACACACAGTGCCACACTCACGTGCACACTCTGCTCTGACAGTGTTCCTCTCTGCCAGTGGGCCGTGAAGCCTCAGAGGTGAGATTATTCTGATTCCTCTGCTTTCTGCAGTCTATAACACAGCTCTGAGGAAATCCTATCACAGTGGACATGAAGAAGGCAGACAAGACACATGAAGAATGGCTAGCCGTTACTCACTAGCCAGAGAAGACTTGCAATATCTCCAATACCAAATCAATTCTGTTTTGACAAACCAATAGAGGACCATTACATATCCGTATATTATTAGAGATTGTAAAACATTATTTTAAAGCTATGGCCTCAAAGCATCAAGAGCATTCTTCTGGATGGTAGGCAAGAGACAAGAGGTTTTAGATCCAAATACGTCCATTTGTCACAAATCTGTTCATTTGCAATGGAGATCAAACACTACTAATCAGGGATCAGATGCTCATTTGTTGGGGCCAGCTGCTATATATCGATTGGTCAGTTGGTCAGTCTGCAATCTATCAATCCGTTTGCAATGAGGTGATCAACATCCAATAGGAGCGAGCCAGACTGGGTCCCTGACCCCTAACCTCTAAACTATGACCCCTGTCTTGGTTTGGTCCTCTGGGAGTCTGGCGTGGGGACGCGAGGCTTAATCAATGGCAGATTGGGAGGGAACAGCATCTGGACCAATTGGGCTCCCTAGCGAGGATCCCCAAAAAACATTGAACTGACCCAAATGGCCAGACAGTCTGTCAATCAATCTATCTCTCGCACTCCATATCCTTGTGTATCAGCTCACTACAAATGTGTTCTCAGTTGCGGTTCAGTGTGGAAGTGAGTCTATAGATGTAGACACAGCTGAGGTGACCGGTTCTGCAAAACACATCTTTACCTGGTATCCAGATCTGTAGAAAACCAGCTCTCATTTACAATATTGGTTCCTCAGTGACGGCAGAATGAATAAGGAGAACTGAGTAAAGGAAGTGCCATTGAGAGCCGTCCTCCAGTCCATTTCTGTATTATAGCTTCAGATAGGGACAAAGAAGAGAAGGGTCAACTTCACCTCGTTGCTTTCCTACGTCTAGGGATCAAACCTTCCACCCCCAACCTTTCCCATCATCCTCACCCATATTCGGTGGTCATGGTCACCCCCCCCTCCCCCCGCCTCCTCCAGTTGGGTCAGCTCCGTTCACCCCTCTCCTCCCTCTGAGGATCAAACCTGTCATTCTCCCCCTCCCCCAGCCTCCATCGTTTCATCTCTGTCTCGGAGGTGACAGGAGTCTGTCTCTCCTCCCCCTGGTCTAATGAGCCACTAACACAGGGGGTCAGCTCCTTTCTGGAGATGATCCAGGGGGAAGAGGTGAAGGACCGTGCTAATAGGGTTGCTCCTGACCTCCCCCTCCTCTCTTTTCTCTCGCTCCATTCATCCCTCCCATCGCCTCCCCCATCAGCGTAGACCTGCCTAACGAAGGGGCTAATATGCTAAGCAGGATGGCCACTGAGGACGTCTGTTAGTCCAATTCGTCCTCTTCTTTTCTGTTTCTTTTTTCTTTTCATCCTGGAACCGTTTGTAGCTCTCTCCCTCATTTTCTGCCTCACTCCATCGTTGGCTCCTTTCGCCACCTCTCGTCACCTCTTCCGCCACAGGGCCGCTATCAGAGACGTCTATCTTCCCACCTGGCCACAGAGTTTGTTCCTCCGTATCCCTCATCAAACGTCCTGGCTCTCCTTCAGCTCTGCTCTGCATCAGCCAGTCATCTATTCCAGATCCAGCTTTGAAATGCAGGCAGATGTTGATGGCCCAGGGTCTAAGAAGAAGAAGCCACCATTTTGTTTCTGCTTTTAAAGCTTTAAAGAGTGTGTCTGAAGTGGAAGGGTTTTTTCTAACCCAGACCAGTTACCCTCCATGTTGACACAGGCGCATGCACATATGGAAATAACAAATGAAAAAAATATATACAGTACCACTCTAAAGTTTGGAAACACCTACTCATTCCAGGGTTTTTCTGTATTTTTACTATTTTCTATTGTAGAATAATAGGGAATACATCAAAACTATGAAATAACACATATGGAATCATGTAGTAACCAAAAAAATGTTAAACAAATCAAAATATATTTTACATTTTACATTCTTCAAAGTAGCCACCCTTTGCATTGATGACAGCTTTGCACACTCTTGGTATTCTCTCAACCAACTTCACCTGGAATGCTTTTCCAGCAGTTTTGAAGGAGTTCACAAATATGCTGAAAATAGTAAAAATAAAGAAAAACCCTTGAATGAGTAGGTCTTTTGACTAATACTGTATATATATGTTTTATTGTCACATACTCCGGATAGGTGCAGTAAAATGTGTTGTTTTACAGGGTCAGCTATAGTAGTACAGTGGATCTGGAGCACATCAAGGGCACATCAACAGTTTTTTTTTTTTACCTTGTCGGGTCAGGTATTCGAACCAGCGACCTTTCGGTTACAAGTCCAAGACTCTAACTGCTAGGCTTATAAGGGCACAAGGCGAGATCCAGATGCAGACACAGGAGGTAGATGGTTGGAGTCTTAGATGTTTATTGATCCAAAAAGGGGTTGGCAAGAGAATGGTCGTGGACAGGCAAAAGGTCAAAACCAGTTCAGAGTCCAGGAGGTACAGAGTGGCAGGCAGGCTCGAGGTCAGGGCAGGCAGAAAAGTCAGGCAGGCGGGAATGGAGTCCAGAAAACAGGCAAGGGACAAAACCGGGAGGACTAGCAAAAGAGAATAGAAAAAGGAGTACAGAAAAAAACACGCTGGTTGACTTGACAAACATATAATACGAACTGGCACAGAGAGACAGGAAACACAGGGATAAATACGTCAGGGAAAATAAGCGACACCTGGAGGGCTGTCCCAAATCACAAGGACAGGTGAAACAGATCAGGTTGTGACAAGGCTACCTCCTGCCACACACCGTACGAGCCCCCCCTCCCCAAGCAAGCACACACATACGCACACACAAAGTACCCCCTTCCCCCACACACACACACACACACACACAAAGTACCCCCCACGCGCACACACACACACACACACACACACTCAAATTACTCCCCATACACACACACACAAAGTACCCCCCCACACACACAAGCACCCCTCCACCGACACTGCCCACCGCCATATAGTGAGTTAGTATATATCTCACGGGTCCGGGCTTGTGAATTAACCCTCAGTAAATATGGATCTGTGACTGTTTAATATGGAGTTATGGCCTTGATTCATTCTTGGCGGTGCGTACGATAGCAGCGGCCTGTTGCAGAGCGGCGGGTCAACCTCTCTGGGTAGCAGCTCATTAAAAAGTAAAATGGCTGTGAAACATGCCTCGTTAGCTGCCGGATTTGATCATTTAGTAAAAGCCCAGGATGTTTTTTACCTTACATGCCAGAGGAAGGCTTTGGAGACTTTCTGTTGCTAGGTAAAATACAGTGATTGAAAAAAAATAGAATGGAAACTCTTCATTGGTCCAGTAGTATGCAGAGACACTGACTGTATAATACCAGTTTGCAAAACATCCTTTGTAAACTGCTCCGGTTTAAGGGATTCACAAACCATTTACAGCAGCCCAAACATGCCCCCTGATTAGCTCATGTTAGCAATGTAGCCTCATTCACAGCCTGTGCTAATCCCTTAGCATTACGCGAATGGCCCAGGAAACACAGCTAATGACTTTCACTACAGATTAGCATCCGCTACTGGCAGATGTTTATCACACACACTGGGGGTACGAAGTAGATTATAAAACTTGCATGCACGTAGCAGTTTTTGAGTAGAAGTTTTTGTGTAGCATAATGTATGGAGATGTGTTATGTGCTCGCCAGTAATGTTAGCATGAATCCATCAATCCCAAAGCAGCATATCAATTGAGGCTTTGTGGCTTTTGAACAGTGGAATCCAATCGTAACTGCAGAAAGCAGTTTTGTTATCCATTGTAGTCATCCGTACAGACAGGGCTTGGAATGGGATGATTGGCAGATTGAAGAATGAGAGGTGCTTGTGTGTGTACACTTTAATGTGCATGTGTGCAGGTGCAGACAGGTGGGTCTATGTTGGCTAGTCTGTGATGTGTGTGTTCTAAAGGCAAGGGTGTGTTCTTTGTCCGACAGCCATGGCATGTGAGTCTTTATCCTGATAGTGTGTGTGTGTGTGTGTGTGTGTGTGTGTGTGTGTGTGTGTGTGTGTGTGTGTGTGTGTGTGTGTGTGTGTGTGTGTGTGTGTGTGTGTGTGTGTGTGTGTGTGTGTGTGTGTGTGTGTGTGTGTGTGTGTGTGTGTGTGTGTGTGTGTTTTGAAGTCAGCCTCTCTTAGACCCCTGTGTGTGTGGCCGATTAATTAGGGCCGATTTAAATTTTTTATAAAATCTGTTATCAGCCTTTTTGGACATTGATTATGGCCGATTACATTGCAGTCCATGAGGAAACTGTGTGGCAGGCTGACCACCTGTTACTCGAGCGCAGTGTCCAAAGGACCTTGTGGCTGCAAGGAGCCAAGGTAAGTTGCTAGCTAGCATTAAACTTATCTTATAAAAAACTATCAATCTTCACATAATCACTAGTTAAGTACACATGGTTGATGATATTACTAGGTTAACTAGCTTGTCCTGTGTTGCATATAATCAATGCGGTGCCTGTTCATTTATCATCGAATCACAGCCTAATTCAACTTCGCCAAACGGGTGATGATTTAACAAAAGCGCATTCGTGAAAAAAGCACATTCGTTGCGCAAATGTACCTAACCATAAACATCAATGACTTTCTTAAAATAAATACACAGAAGTATATATTTTTTAAACCTGCATATTTAGTTAAAATAAATGCAAGTTAGCAGGCAATATTAACTAGGGAAAATTGTGTAATTTCTCTGCATTCAGTGCAAGCAGAGTCAGGGTATATGGAACAGTTTGGGCCGCCTGTGTCACGACTTCCTCCAAAGTCGGTCCCTCTCCTTGTTCGGACAACGTTCGGTGGTCGACGTCACCGGTCTTCTAGCCATCGCCTATCCACCTTTCATTTTCCATTTGTTTTGTCTTGTCTTCCCACACACCTGGTTTCAATTCCATCAATTACATGTTGTGTATTTAACCCCCTGTTCCACCCATGTCCTTGTCCGGTATTGTTTATTGTAAGTGCTTGTGCACGTTATGTCTGGTGTGCATCGGGTTTTGTACCCATTTATTGATTGTTCTGGTTTCCGTTGGGTTTTTATTATTAAACTGCGCCTTTGGAAACACAGTTTTTGCTCTCCTGCATCTGACTTCTCTGCCGCCAGTACGCACCCTTTACAGAAAAATCGTCCTCCAATTAGGCGGGCCAAACTGTTGCATATACACTGACTCTGCGTGAATGAACGCAAGAGAAGTGACACAATTTTACCTGGTTAATATTGCCTGCTAACCTGGATTTCGTTTAGCTAAATATGCAGCTTTAAAAATATATACTTCTGTGTATTGATTTTAAGAAAGGCATTGATGTTCATGGTTAGGTACAAAAATGTACAAAAATGTATTGTACAAAAATGTATTGTTAACAAACTATAGTTTTGGCAAGTCGGTTAGGACATCTACTTTGTGCATGACACAAGTCATTTTTCCAATAATTGTTTACACACAGATTATTTCACTTATAATTCCAGTGGGTCAGAAGTGTACATACACTAAGTTGACTGTGCCTTTAAACAGCTTGGAAAATTCCAGAAAAGGATGTCATGGCTTTAGAAGCTTCTGATCGGCTAATTGACATAATTTGAGTCAAGTGGAGGTGTACCTGTGGATGTATTTCAAGGCCTACCTTCCAACTCAGTGCCTCTTTGCTTGACATGATGGGAAAATCAAAAGAAATCAGCCAAGACCTCAGGAAGGACATGCGTTCTGTTTCCTAGAGATGAACGTAATTTGGTGGGAAAAGTGAAAATCAATCCCAGAACAACAGCAAAGGACCTTGTGAAGATGCTGGAGGGAACAGGTACAAAAGTATCTCTATCCACAGTAAAACGAGTCCTATATCGACATAACCTGAACGTCCGCTCAGCAAAACCAGTGCTCCAAAACCGCCATAAAAAAGCCAGACTACAGTTTGCAACAGCACATGGGGACAAAGATCTTACTTTTTGGAGAAATGTCCCCTGGTCTGATGAAACAAAAATAGAACTGTTTGGCCATAATTACCATCTTTATGTTTGGAGGATAAAGGGGGAGGCTTGCAAGCCGAAGAACACCACCCCAACCGTGAAGCACGGGGGTGGCAGTATCATGTTGTGGGGCTGCTTTGCTGCAGGAGGGACTGGTGCAATTCACAAAATAGATGGCATCATGAGAAAGGAAAATTATGTGGATATATTGAAAACATCCGTCCAGAAGTTAAAGCTTGGTCGGAAATGGGTCTTCCAAAAGGACAATGACCCCAAGCATACTTCCAAAGTTGTGGCAAAATGGCTTAAGGACAACAAAGTCAAGGTATTGGAGTGGCCATCACAAAGCCCTGACCTCAAACCTATAGAACATTTATGGGCAGAACTGAAAAAGCGTGTGCGAGCAAGGAGGCCTACAAACCTGACTCAGTTACACCAGCTCTGTCAGGAGGAATGGGCCAATATTCACCCAACGTATTGTGGGAAGCTTGTGGAAGGCTACACAAAACTTTTCACCCAAGTTAAACAATTTAACGGCAATGCTACCAAATACTAATTGAGTGTATGTAAACTTCTGACCCAATGGGAATGTGATGAAAGAAATCAAACCTGAAATAAATCATTCTCTCTACTATTATTCTGACATTTCATATTCTTAAAATAAAGTGGTGATCATAACTGACCTAAAACAGGGAATTTTACTTGGATTAAATGTCAGGAATTGTGCAAAACTGAGTTTAAATGTATTTGGCTGAGGTGTATGTAAACTTCCGACTTCAACTGTATATATCCTTTGTAGCTATGTAAAAGGTGTATATGGACCGTTCTCACAACCAAAGACTCCCTGCTGGTTGGACTGACAACTTCAATCCTCTGTCTCTTCAACTGAAGAAAACATCATATAATACAATTTCATGATATACACATGATACATTATTTACCCTTATACAAATATACATTGAAGTTCAGAATGATAGGCTTATGGGAGTGAACGCAGTGCTCCATGGGTGGTGTGCCTCAGTAAGCTCTGAGGGGGGGTATTGTAGCAGGGTACAGTTTGAGCCACAGCAGGGGTGTCCTGGGAGACGCAGTCAGGGATTCGCATCCCCACATGTTTCAGATGAGCCACTGTAGAGAAATACCACGAATGTTCACCCAAACGGTTGTGAACATTTCAATTAATTACGTGGCTTTTCGATCCAGGGCCTTTTGTCTTTCCTCTGAATGTAAAGCCGTCGTGATGCACTCCACGTGATCACCTGCGCCGTTGTGTGTAGTCAACTACGGAGCAGTCTGTTTTTTTCTGTCCGAGGATTCAGTTGTGATGATGATCAAGGAGAAAAACCCTGACTGGTTGTCCACCAGGGAGCCTCTGGCCCAGCATGGGACACCTCTTTGAGACCAACTACATAGAAAAACACTGGGCTTCATGATCAGAGCAGGCGCACGTGTTTTTCAATGTCTCTGTGTGTGTTGGCCTGTGGACTCTCCTATGTTTTTAAGTTAGCCCTTCGTTAACCCTTTTTACTCTACCTAATAATCAAGGTGTGGGTGGGGTATATCTCTCTGTGTGTTGGCCTGTGTTATTTGTCTGTTCTCCCATGTTTTTGAGTAAACACTTTTCTAGCAACCCTCTGTACTATTCCCAATGGGGAGTTTAGGTTCTCTGTCGATAATGACCATCCAAATGGACAGATCCAACCCAGTCGAAAAGCTCCATGAAATAGAGCTCCCAAACATCCATCATAGCGGTAAAGGCCCCAGTCCAATCACAGGGCCTGATTTCTCTTCATTTTAGGCTTGTCATGTAGGATTCCCCTCGGTGGCTTCCTGATTGAGGCCCAGTTTCTACAAGCCTCAATACTTAGTCCTGACACAAAGCAGACATGATTGTTAATGGAAGAAAGACTTGCAAGCTGCCTTCAATGGAATTCGTTGGAAGGCCATGAATAGCTTTGACAATCACTCCATTTTTAACATTTGCCCTCCAGTCTTTTCAGGGAAATAGGAAAGAGAAAAAAGCAAATAGGAAAAATAAAAAAGCGTTTGTCGTCGAAGCCAAAGTGGGGTTGTTGTATTCGTAAGTGCATGGTAATAACGTGAAGATGGATGTTGGGTCGCTAATGCACCTTGGAAAATTGCTCTATTCACACTGGAAGAGCGTACATGAAGCCTTTTTAGTTTAGCCTTTTTGACGAAATCCTATTGTAAACCTATCTACTATCCAGCTAGCGTGCCAGTCCTGGGTTCAAGCAGCATTTGACATCTTTCAAATACTTTGAGCATTTTCCCAAGCCTGCTTGGAGTGTTAGATGGGTGGGGTTTGGGACTATTGTATCGGTCCATTTAAGCCATGCAATATCAATCAAGCACAAAATAAAGCATTTTAAATGATTTCAAATAGTATTTGAACTCAAGTGGAGCTTGCATCCTCTGATTTGAGAGAAATTAATATTTCTTGAGGGTAAGGACACTGAGAGAACGTCACTGCTGGGTGTTTCTTTATAATGATGCCTGGGCAGGTCTTATTTGTTTGGCGTTAAACCTCGTACATCCTCAATATACAAGTCATAATTGCCCTAGACTAGAGCTCTCCACTCTACCACACACACACACACACACACACACACACGTCTCCTTCTGCGCTCCTGTTCACAATGGAACCAGGACAATAGTGCTAATTATTAGTGAGTCCGGCTGGTCCAGGAGAGAGAGGCTCAGAAGGAAGAAATGTGGAAAACAGGAGATGACTGGTTGGCACCCAAGTGCTAATGCTAGTGTGTGTGCGTGTGTGACGTGCATACGTGTTTGTGTATGAGTGTTTATTTTGTGAAGAACAAAGTATTTTAATAAGACCACTCTTCAGTCTGGGTTTTTATGCCGCAGTGGATAAAATTGTTGTGTGAAATAATGTGAACCCATTTACTTGTCTGCAATTCTGAACACTTCACCGAAATTAGCCTGAGAATTTAATCTTGCATTTTTGCATAACAACTGCTGTTAGGTAATGGAAGATTTCCATCAATTTCAAAACTATACACCAAAGGCTACTTACTGTCAAAACAGACCTTTTTCTCTTTAAAATATTGCAGCTAATATTTGCTGTTGTCACGTCATAATTACCAGGCTGAGTAATGCTTGAGGTGTTGTACTTAATGTCAGAAAACCTGGTTCCCCCTAGAGGATGATTCGAGGCTTGTTTAATTAGTTGACTGTGTCCTAATTGGCATCTAGAGTGCAGCAAACAGTTCCACTCTCTTTCTGTATGAGCTAATCTCTCTCTGAGCTCCTCTCTCGCTCTCTCTCGCTCTCTCTCGCTCTCTGTCTGTCTCTCTGTGTGTGTGTCTGTCTGAGCTCATCATTGAGGGAAACATGCATTTAACTAAACACTTGTTTTCTGTGAGCAGGCAAAGTAGTGTGTCAAGGGAGTGGGTAAGTAATATACATTTTTTCAAATGTGGAATTTAAGTCTGAAGATTGACAGATTTCAGTGTGCCGTTCAGCAGGTTAACACTGTGTTTGAATAGCAACTAGATATAGTCAGAGCAACATACAGTGCCTTCGGAAAGTATTCAGACCCCTTGACTTTTTCCACATTTTGTTACGTTACAGGCTTATTCTAAAATGAATAAAATAAAATATAAAAGCCTCAGCAATCTACACACAATACCCCATAATGACAAAGTGAAAACAGGTTTTTAGAAATGTTTGCAAATGTTTTAAAAATAACTGAAATACTTTATTTACTTAAGTATTCAGACCCTTTGCTTTGAGACTCGAAATTGAGCTAAGGTGCATCCTGTTTCCATTGATCATCCTTGAGATGTTTCTACAACTAGATTGGAGTCCACCTGTGGTAAATTCAATTAATTGGGCATGATTTGGAGAGGCACATATCTGTCTACATAAGGTCCCACAGTTGACAGTGCATGTCAAAGCAAAAACCAAGCCACGAGGTCGAAGGAATTGTCCGTAGAGCTCCGAGACAGGATTGTGTTGAGATACAGATCTAGGGAAGGGTACCCAAAAAATGTACCCAACATTGAAGGTCCCCAAGAAAACAGTGACTTCCATCGTACTTAAATGGAAGAAGTTTGGAACCACTAAGACTCTTCCTAGAGCTGGCCGCCCGGCCAAACTGAGCAATCGGGGGAGAAGGGCCTTGGTCAGGCAGGCAGGTGACCAAGAACCCGATTGTCACTCTGACAAAGCTCCAGAGTTCCTCTGTGGAGAACCTTCCAGAAGGACAACCATCTCTGCAGCACTCCACTAATCAGGACTTTATGGTAGTGATCAGACTGAAGCCACTTGTCAGTAAAATACATGACAGCCCAGTTGGAGATTGCCAAAAGGGACCTAAAGGACTCTCAGACCTTGAGAAACAAGATTCTCTGGTCTGATGAATCCAAGATTGAACTCTTTGGCCTGAATGCCAAGCGTCTATTCTGGAGGAAACCAGCACCATCTCTACGGTGAAGCATGGTAGGTGGCAGCGTCATGCTGTGGGGATGTTTTTCAGCGCAAGGACTGGGAGCCTAGTCAGGATCGAGGCAAAAGGGAACGGAGCAAATTACCTTGATGAAAACCTGCTCCAGAGCGCTCAGGACCTCAGACTGGGGCGAAGGTTCACCTTTCAACAGGACAACGACCCAAGCCCACAGCCAAGACAAGGCAGGAGTGGGTGGCCCAGGTTGAGCCTTGAGTGGTGCAGGTAGAGCCCGAACTTGAACCTGATCAAATACATGAAAATAGCTGTGCAGCAACGCTCTCAGCAGAGCTTGAGAGGATCTGCAGAGAAGAATGGGAGAAACTTGAAGGGGTGGCAGGTAGCCTAGTGGTTAGAGCGTTGGGCCAGTAACTGAAAGGTTGCTAGATCGAATCACCGAGCTGACAAGGTAAACATCTGTTGTTCTGCACCTGAACAAGGCAGTTAACCCACTGTTCTTAGGCCGTCATTATAAATAAGAATTTCTTATTAACTGACTTGCCTAGTTAAATGAAGGTTACATTTTTAAAATCCACAAATACAAGTGTGCCAAGCTTGTAGTGTCATACCCAAGAAGACTCGACGCTGTAATTGGGTCTGAATGCTTATGTAAATGAGATATTTCTATTTTTTATTATTTATAAATTAGCAAACATGTCTAAAATGTTTGTCCTTTGTCATTATGGGTTATTGAGTGTAGATTGAGGGGGAAAAAACAAAAAAAACAAAATCCATTTTTAGAATAACCAAATACAGAAAAAGTCAAGGGGTCTGAATACGTTCCGAAGACACTGTACACATACAGTATAATCATATTATACAGTATTGTGTTACATGTACAGCTGAATTATGGCTTTGGCTATGGATGTCAGACACCAGAGCCGCTGGTCAGGGTGACCAGTTGAGTAAGGGGGGATAGAGAGGAGGACGTTACGGTTCTGTCTGTGCTAGCTGTGAAATGGGGCTGCCCCATGACGTCTCTGTGATCACCTAGCCTTAGCTGTGTAAACACACACAACACACTACCTTTCCCTAGTCCCAAAACAATCACACGTGGGTTATCAGGCCATTACCACAACGATGGCGATCAAAAGGCACCGGTAGCACGGAGGGGGCCTCCCTAATGCGCTCGACTGCATGCCTTGCCTACCCGCTCCCCCTGCCTCCCTGTAGGCCTCCAACCAATACATTGAGCTAATTGGATTAGTGGTGATAGTAATGCACTGCTGGGCCTTAGCGCAAACTCGCTAATAAACTGTGCGGGAGAGAGAGTAAATTAGCCCTATTTGTGAAAGGCAGATTAATAGAGATTATGAGTGGATGAATTAAGTAAATCTAGCTAAGACCCCCTGTATGTGACGAGAGGGGTTTCTCACCTTGATACACTGAAAGGGAAGAGAACTCAAGCATGGGATTGTGTGTGTGGGTGTGGGTGTGTGTGTGGGTGTGTGTGTGTGTGTGTGTGTGTGTGTGTGTGTGTGTGTGACACTTGTAATTATGACAATGATAATCAGGATTATATCACGTTAGCGTCGTAGCCTAATCAAATCGTGTGTACTGTGCATGTGATTAATTTTGAGATGATATATATGCATGTGTTTGAAAGCGTTTATGATTTAATGTGATTTAATGTCATTATCGCGCCATGTGTTGGTTTGATTGTCGTTTATGTAAAGCGGATGTTTTGTTGAGGTTGACTTCTGTCATCTGTCATGGGATTGTTTGGCTCAGTGTCTCTCTGGCTTTCATTCTCTGTCACTCTCTTGCTCACTGTCACTCTTCGCTCTCTCTCTCACTCACTTGCTGTTCTCTTACCTATCCAATGTGCAGGCCCATTTCATTATCATTCTCTCACAGCAGACGTTCCTATTCAGAGTGGTGTCCCAGAGCCCAGCCTGGTCAACAGACAGAACAGACATTCCTATTCAGAGTGGTGTTCCAGAGCCCAGCCTTGTCAACAGACAGAACAGACATTCCTATTCAGAGTGGTGTTCCAGAGCTCAGCCTTGTCAACAGACAGAACAGACATTCCTATTCAGAGTGGTGTTTCAGAGCCCAGCCTTGTCAACAGACAGAACAGACATTCCTATTCAGAGTGGTGTTTCAGAGCCCAGCCTTGTCAACAGACAGAACAGACATTCCTATTCAGAGTGGTGTTCCAGAGCCCAGCCTTGTCAACAGACAGAACAGACATTCCTATTCAGAGTGGTGTTCCAGAGCCCAGCCTTGTCAACAGACAGAACAGACATTCCTATTCAGAGTGGTGTTCCAGAGCCCAGCCTTAACAGACAGAACAGACATTCCTATTCAGAGTGGTGTTTCAGAGCCCAGCCTTGTCAACAGACAGAACAGACATTCCTATTCAGAGTGGTGTTCCAGAGCCCAGCCTTAACAGACAGAACAGACATTCCTATTCAGTGGTGTTCCAGAGCTCAGCCTTGTCAACAGACAGAACAGACATTCCTATTCAGAGTGGTGTTCCAGAGCCCAGCCTTGTCAACAGACAGAACAGACATTCCTATTCAGAGTGGTGTTATTCTTCCAGAGCCCAGCCTTGTCAACAGACAGAACAGACATTCCTATTCAGAGTGGTGTTCAGAGCCCAGCCTTGTCAACAGACAGAACAGACATTCCTATTCAGAGTGGTGTTTCAGAGCCCAGCCTTGTCAACAGACAGAACAGACATTCCTATTCAGAGTGGTGTTTCAGAGCCCAGCCTTGTCAACAGACAGAACAGACATTCCTATTCAGAGTGGTGTTTCAGAGCCCAGCCTTGTCAACAGACAGAACAGACATTCCTATTCAGAGTGGTGTTTCAGAGCCCAGCCTTGTCAACAGACAGAACAGACATTCCTATTCAGAGTGGTGTTCCAGAGCCCAGCCTTGTCAACAGACAGAACAGACATTCCTATTCAGAGTGGTGTTCCAGAGCCCAGCCTTGTCAACAGACAGAACAGACATTCCTATTCAGAGTGGTGTTTCAGAGCCCAGCCTTGTCAACAGACAGAACAGACATTCCTATTCAGAGTGGTGTTTCAGAGCCCAGCCTTGTCAACAGACAGAACAGACATTCCTATTCAGAGTGGTGTTCCAGAGCCCAGCCTTGTCAACAGACAGAACAGACATTCCTAATCAGAGTGGTGTTTCAGAACCCAGCCTTGTCAACAGACAGAACAGACATTCCTATTCAGAGTGGTGTTCCAGAGCCTAGCCTTGTCAACAGACAGAACAGACATTCCTATTCAGAGTGGTGTTTCAGAGCCCAGCCTTGTCAACAGACAGAACAAGGTTTCCCCAACTCTGCTTTCACTTCCTCTTCTCTCCCTCCAAAATATAATATTTTTTAATACACTTTAGTCAACCTTTTCCTCTCCATTTCCTCCTTCCCTTCTTTTTCGTTGACATTTTCTGGTCGCCTTGGTTGCTTTGTCCTTTACCATTCGTTTCGGCTCAAGGTAATATCTCACATTCTGGCTGGGTGATTTATTTATGATTCATGTATGTGTCTCTTACACACACACACACACACACACACACACACACACACACACACACACACACACACACACACACACACGACGCTCGCGCACACACTCTTTCTCAAAGACACACTTGCATACACACTCCCACACATTACACACACATTCTCCCTCAGTCTAGAGTCTACCGTGCCTCTGTCTGGCTATGCACACACTCACGCACGCATCTCAAGACACTAGCTCCAGGTCAGTTGGAGGGGGTCCAGGCTGGGTCTTCTGGCTGGGTCTTCTGGATGCGAGTCCATCTGGCCTCCAACCCTGCCTCTCCCTCCCCCAACGTGCCTCCCACCTCACCCCCCCGTCCCCATCATTAGTCAACATGGTCAGGAGTAAATGAGCAGGGATTGAGCGAGGGGGGGAAGACGCGGAGAAGGATATAAGGGGGAGGGGGTTAATGTCATGTAATGACGTTGTCCGAGGTCTGCTGTGACAGGTGACCCAGAGCAGCAGGCCATCTCAAATGACTCCATTGGGTTACTACTACTCCATTTTCACTCATGTCCATGGTATGTTGAGGAACTGCCACGCTGTATTCCTGATGTTGAGGTTGTAGAAGACAAGTCTTTTTGCATATGCTACAGGCTCTTGTTAGCACTGTGGGAGCACAAGTCCTTAGTCAGTGCAGGCTTAGAGAGTTCACTGTAGATGGCAGCATGTCTCATTCCAGCTGCACTACTAACTTTCCTTTTCCTCATTCTAATACACTTGAGTACCTTCATAGACAAGTACATAGACAAGCACCAGGAGGACCTATATTCTAAACTTCAGTCAGTGATTGGTCCAGTGGCAGGACCAATCACTGACTGAAGTGCAGGAATAATCATATATAGGGATCCCATTCTCTGTTTGTCACACACACACACACACACACACACACCTCCCCATCCCCCACAACAACATCATGAGCTCGCTCTCCCTTCATCAACATTATTCTCCCTTGTGTGCGATGAAATAGCCATCTGTCACAAACCCAGGTGAATCCCATTACAAAAAGCCATGGGAAAATTAATGAAGGGACTTCCTCCCTCCAGGCTACCAGCACCCCAGACAAACTCAGATCCTATAGAAACACTAAAATTGCCTTTTTAATTTATTTTCCTTCTTACTCATCTTGGTCCTTGAAGATATCATTGCGAACTAGGTCAGCAGAGAGAGAGAGCATGTCGGCTGTGAGACAATATTAAATTGTGTTGCATCGTGCCTAAGAACTGCTCTTAGCCGTGGTATATTGGCCATATACCACACCCCCTCGGGCCTTCTTGCTTAAATATATATCTGCCTTTCTAACATCTATTTGTCTTTTTCATTGTGATCCTTTTCTGTTACCTGTCATGTGTGCTGTGTAGAGATCCCAGTAGAGATCCCACATGTGACCACCCAGACACAAAGGACTGGGGTAATACATGTACATGTCCCAATGTTATGGAAATAGCCTCAGCCCTGTTTTCTCCAGCAATGGTCTCCTCCAAACCTCGAATGAACCATTGTGTATTCCAGTGAGTGCTTGGGTCAAGGAACCTCAGATGGTGGTAGGGGTGAGTGAGGTTTGGGGGGCATTAATTCAGCATTATCTCATCACTCCTGCTGTATAGATCAATAGAGAACACACCCCCCTCCCCATCGTCTCTCCATTTTATAGTTACCCCATGATGGACCTAACTCTCTTCCACAATCAGCACTTGCCATATGGTAGGAGATCAATGTTTTGATTACCCACAGAATGGCTCTCTCTCTCTATTCGTCCCTCTATCCTGTTCTCTCTCGCTCTCGCTCCCGCTACCCCCGCTCACCCCTCCGACCTTATCTCACAAGTGTAATCAAATTGGCAGTCGAGGTGGCAGGCGGTGGTGGGGAAAGCAGCGAGAGAGCCAGATGTGGGAGAGAGAAAGAAAGGGAGAGAGAGAGAGTTAGATGAGACGTCCACACAGACAGCAGGCTCTCTTCTCCAAAGGGAAAGGTGTTATAATGGATGTAGACAGACGTTCCCTGTCAGCACTGTGCTCTCTCTCCGAATCCAGCCAGCCTCTCATCTCTGCATTAACACCCCTTCCTCCCTCCCATCCCTCTCTCCATCCTCCCTGCCTTTCTCTGCCTGTTGTCTACCTCTTCCCCCTCCGCTGCACCAGCCTCCCTCCCTCCACCACCACCTCTCTCCTCTAGATCTACATATTCTCCTGTAATTGACATTTTCCATTTGGCAGCCTCCATATCGGCTGCCAGCCGTGAGATGCCCGTTGCCTAGGTAACCGTGCTAGTGAAGACCCTCGGTGCTTGGCAAGAGAGGTCTAGCTGCCCTGCCTCCCTATACAGTGCACTACTTTTGACCAGAGCCCTATAGGGAATGGGGTTCCATTTGGGACACAGCCCCTTCCCTAAACTGTCAGAACCAGAGGCACGCAGGCGGCGGCCCACTTAGGGAATACTTAAGGTCCAAATAATCATGAAAGGTATTATCAAATAAGGGCATTTAAGCTAATTTATGGAATTAATTAGCTCTCTATGAGTCCAGAGGGGGGAGAGTGTGTGTGCAGTGTGTATGTGCAGAATGTACGCATATAATCCATCTATATGCACTCAGTAGCCTATAGGTTACCTTAGATGTAGTGCAGTTGGTTGGAATGTCCTGGCTAAGTCTGTCATCGTTAGCTTGAAGGTAGCTTTATGATGCATATACATTTAGATACAGCTCAGATGCCTATATTTTTTTCTCTTACACTGGTTCTCTTTTGTCCTTATCTAAATTCAAGGTTGTCCATAATTGTAATCTCCATACCCCCTCACTTTCTCACTCCCTCTCTCTCGCTCTCTCCATCCCCAGTGTTTGGAACAGAGAAAATCAATAGCATCACAGAGCTAATCTGTGGCTGTAATTACATTAATACCAATGAAAGGCAGCTCAGCTAGCCAGTCAGTCATTCCACAGCCAGCCAGCCTCAACCATGCTGTGTTTCCCTCCAGTTACAGGCTTCGTATCAATGTCCATACTAGCGTAACACTTAGAACACCGCTTAGGATGATTTACTGATAGATCTGAGTAATTAATCCTGCCGACTACACCAAATGTATGCCCTATACATTGTCCCATTCTAAGTGGTACGATATATTTTGTGGATTTTGTCAGACAGACACAGACTCTCTGGTCTTCCAAATCCTCCTGACTAAAGGAATTAGCTCCAGATGAAGATTTATGTACCCAGCAGTGGTAGAAAAAGTACTCAATTGTCATACTTGAGTAAAAGTAAAGATACCCTTAAAAGAAAATGACTCAAGTAAAAGTGAAAGTCACCCAGTAAAATCCTGCTTGAGTAAAAGTCTAAGTATTTGGTTTTAAATATACTTAATTATCAAAAGGAAATGTGATTGCTAAAATATACTTAAGTATCAAAAATAAGAGTATAAATAATTTCAAATTCCTTATATTAAGCAAACCAGACGGCACCATTTTCTTGTTTTTTCAATTTACGGATAGCCAGGGCACTCTCCAACACTCAGACATAATTTACAAAATAAGTGTGTTTAGGATGGTCTCTTGATGTGTGTATTAGACTATTTTCCTGTCCTGCTAAGGAGTACGTTTGGGTGTCAGGGAGAATTTATGGAGTAAAAAGTATTTTATCTTCTTTAGAAATGTAGTAAAGTAAAAGTTGTCAAAAATATTAATAGTACCTTCTGCCTGGTGTGTTTAACTTGTCTAAAGTATGGTATCTTTAAAGCTTTTTGTTAATGTATTATTTGTATTTTTTCTAGTTGAGTATATTATTTATATTGCTTTGTGTTGTCTTGTCTGTCTGTGTGTGTGTAATACTTAATAAATAGAGTAAAAAAAAATATATATATATATATGTGTCATAAACAGTAGTGGTAGTGTTATGGTGACATCACGCTCAGCACGCCACTGACACAGTCAAGGCTTCTCTTTCATTTTTCCGATCCCTTTCTCTCTTTCCCCCTCTCTCTCTTATCGATCAAAGAGATTCCTCTAAGTCCCTCTGAGTTTGATATAGTTTCATGATAGTTATACACATTTTACTACATGTGATTATCGATATGTTAACTTCTTGGAATATCATCCAATATCACTTTTCTCAGCATAGTGGACCATCATAATAATACCAGCTAACATTACTTTTCAAAATGTAGTAAAAATACAGTTGCTATCATAAATGATCAGATCAAAATATTGTAAAAGTAGGGCTTATACTGTAACCCTTGCCTTGCACCTTGGTATCACACTGAAAACTCTGGGTCTAGCCTTATCACAAGACTAGATCCACTTCCCCCCACCCCTGATATCCCTTCATCCCAGGGACTCAACTGTTCAAACCTATCCTAACCGGGACAATTTGATGTCTGTCACCTCCTTCCGGTTCCACTCTGTTCAATTTGCTGGTGTGAGAGGCGGACAGGCAAGATGTGGAGGTGAGGGGGATTGAAAAAGGAGATAGTCAGCGGGACCGGAACACACCGACATCTCCATGCCGCTCGGCTAAATTGAAACTCGGAGATTGCCATCAGCGCAGAGCCAGCTGATGCAGATTCCCATCCCCGATTGGGGGATATGTGCGAAGTGAGTTTCTCCAATATCCACACACACACACTTGTCATATCCTGTTTAAATGCTTCCCATTGACTACCACTGCAAGAGACACACAACATATTGTGAAGACACTGCCTTTATAGTAAAGTGAAGGTGAGAATGAATGTTTATTTGCGCTTAGAGATTCGGTCTGCAGGATGGAGGATTGCGTATTTCGAGCTCTCGACAATTCGTTCAGCAAGGTTCTTTTGTGTCTGCCTCCAGCGTTCATTTCTACCCCTCTTAACCCACACTCCCATCAGACCTACCATTTCTCTAATCAACTTCTCATTCAGTTCAATTAAAGTGTCACCTGTCAGTCTCTCTACCTCCAGGTGATGTTTTCGTTGGTTGAACTAACATTGGAGATTTAACTACCAACGGATTTGGCTTCAATCAGGCTATTCATATGGTATGTTCCAAATGGCACCCTGTTCCCTATATAGTGCAAGTCTTTTGACCAAAGCCACTATGGGCCCTGCTCAAAAGTAGTGCACCACAAAGGGAATAGGGTACCATTTGTGATGCAATTATACTCTCTCTATACCCTAACAATCCCCCAGCCTCGTTCACTCACAATATTAGATACACACACTACCCATAACTCATTCCCTCTCCCTCTCCTCACCCTTGTATCCCTCTTTAATTAGCTGTGGATTAAATTAAAGGCTATATGTTCTCGTTAATTGATTTATCTTGAGAGTCTATAATTACAGGTTCTCAATGGAGAGATCTCCACGGTGTCGCTGTGAGCAGTGTCTCGCCGGTGTGTGTGTGTGTGTGTGTGTGTGTGCGTGTGCACTTTGTTCGCGCACGTGTGTGCTCTGATCACCAGCAAAAGAATAGTATGCATTGTTTGAGGCACTCGGAGGTTAGCGGCCCACACAACACTTGAAGTGGAGAGAATAAAAGGAGGCCGCAAATAGATGTCGCTGCCACGTGTGTCGTAATGAAACACAATTATGGCTTTATTAAAGGATGTAATTGCTTTGTTGGAGCGTCTCAATTATGTCCTTTGTTGTGCTCAATTCACCCACTCTAATATTCAATGCTCGGATTTAACCTTGGTTGACCCCTTCCATCTATCAGTTATTGTAGTAGGTGAAAGTGCAGTCATTGTTTTGTTTGGAGAGGGGGTAGACTTCACAGGTTCAGGGACAGGGTAGTTTGTTGTTGTACAGTGATAATTCTATAGGGAAGTGTCACTGGCGTAGACCACCAGGGGGATATAAAGGGTTTAAAGAGGGGGTGATGAAGAGGAGAAGGAGAGGAGAAGGGAGGGAGTGAATATGAGAGGGGATGCAGCTCTGTTGCAAAATGTTTTACGCCACTGCTTTCTCCCTGCCTACTCCCTCGTCTCTTCTCTCTCGGTTTTCTGACAGGACAATGGAATGGTTTTCTGTTGCAGGTCCATCCTCAGAACTCTTAGCAATAGAGACATGTAGTGAACATATTGGATCATTATGCCATTATCCAGTGCTGTTGCCCATATCTAATCCCCATTCCAGCTTTCATCCCTTGCCCAGAACAGTGCCTAGAAACTGGGCATGGCAAGGGATCTCAGCAGCCAGCTACCCCCTCATGGTCTGGTCCCTGATCTGTTATTGCTATCTAGCCAAGCTGGCAAGAAGGCACAAACAGATCTGGGACCAGGCTATAACCCCCTCACCTTGGCAAGCTGTCAAGAAAAAACACCCAGCTCCCTTCTTAGATTTGACACTTTGCCAATTTCCCTCCATCTATATCTACCTCTTTCCTCTGTCGACTGATGGACAGATTACACTTTGTGCCAATTTCCCCCACCCTTCTCTCCTCAGTCTGCATTGACGGACGGATTACACTGTGCCAATTTCCTCATCCTACTCTCTGCTTCCATCCTTCCCTCGGCGGACGGACAGATTAGGACGTCTTTAACAGCATGTCGTTATCCGTCTGCTAAGTGACCGGTGATTAATTGGCCGTTATTAACGTAACCGGGGGATTGTTCTCCAGATACGCACAGCGTGGATGTCTGATTCAACTTTAATAGGCCTCCACTTCCCGCGCATGGATAATGTGTCATTTGTAAAAAGGACCTCTCTTAGACCGTTAATGTAGGCTATTCCCGTTTTTCTGGAAAATCCCAGACTAATGTGTAATTGGGACAACGTGCCAGGGAATAAGGAAAGATTGACCAGAAAAGGCAGGATTTTCTCAACGCTCTGAAAGAGGCCTTAGGGAAAAAAAGGAATCTCACAGTTCATTTGTGCGAAATCCATTTCTGGCGTTCTCCAGGGATATTGCAAGGAATCATGGAATTTTCAGGTATCGTGAGTTCTGAGGTGGTCATGGCAATCCATGTTGGCGATTATATTCATTTGTAGATCACAAACTGGCTGTCTGTAACGATGAGCGCTGAGAGTCGTGAGGCAAGTTCAGGCAGTGAGTGTTTTAATAAACAAAACGGAACATAATACAAAACAAGAAACACTAACAGCACACAGACATGAAACTGAAACAATAACGCCTGGGGAAGGAACCAAAGGGCGTTACATAAACTCAGCAAAAAAGGAAATGGCCCTTTTTCAGGACCCGGTCTTTCAAAGATAATCCGAAAAATCCAAACAACTTCACAGATCTTCATTGTAATGGGTTTAAACACTGTTTCGCATGCTTGTTCTATTGACCATAAACAATGAATGAACATGCACCTGTGGAACGGTCTTTCAGACACTAACAACTTACAGATGGTAGGCAATTAAGGTCACAATTATGAAAACTTAGGACACTAAAGAGGCCTTTCTACTGACTCTGAAAAACACCAAAAGAAAGATGCCTAGGGTCCCTGCTCATCTGCGTGATCGTGCCAAGGCATGGTGCAAGGAGGCATGAGGACTGCAGATGTGGCCTGCAATGTCCGTACTGTGAGACAGCGCTACAGAGAGACAGGATGGACAGCTGATCGTTCTCGCAGTGGCAGACCACGTGTAATAACACCTGCACAGGATCAGTACATCCGCACATCACACCTGCAGGACAGGTACAGGATGGCAACAACATCTGCCCGAGTTACACCAGGAATGCACAATCCCTCCATCAGTGCTCAGACTGTCCACTGAGAGAGGCTGGACTGAGGGCTTGTAGGCCTGTTGTAAGGCAGGTCCTCACCAGACATCACCTGCAACAATGTCGCCTATGGGCACAATCCCACCGTCGCTGGACCAGACAATACTGGCAAAAAGTGCTCTTCACTGATGAGTCGCGGTTTTGTCTCACCAGGGGTGATGGTCAGATTTGCATTTAACGTTGAAGGAATGAGCGTTACACCGAGGCCTGTACTCTGGAGCGGGATCGATTTGGAGTTGGAGGGTCCATCATGGTCTGGGGCGGTGTCACAGCATCATCGGACTGAGCTTGTTGTCATTGCAGGCAATCTCAACGCTGGGCGTTACAGGTAGACATCCTCCTCCCTCATGAGGTACCCTTCCTGCAGGCTCATCCTGACATGACCCTCCAGCATGATAATGCCACCAACCATACTGCTCATTATGTCCATGCAAGACAGGAATGTCAGTGTTCTGCCATGGCCAGCGAAGAGCCCGGGTCTCAATCCCATTGAGCACGTCTGGGACCTGTTAGATCGGAGGGGGAGGGCTAGCGCCATTCCCCCCAGAAATGTCCAGGAACTTGCAGGTGCCTTGGTGGAAGAGTGGGGTAACATCTCACAGCAAGAACGGGCTAATCTGGTGCAGTCCATGAGTAGGAGATGCACTGCAGTACTTAATGCAGCTGGTGGCCACACCAGATACTTACTGTTAGTTCAGGGACACATTATTCCATTTCTGTCAGTCACATGTCTGTGGAACTTGTTCAGTTTATGTCTCAGTTGTTGAATCGTGTTATGTTCATACAAGTATTTACACATGTTAAGTTTGCTGAAAATAGACACAGTTGACAGTGAGAGGATGTTTCTTTTTTTGCTGAGTTTATATAGGGAAGGTAGGTGAGTCCAGGTGAGTCTGATGACACGCAGGTGCATGTAACGATGATGACAAGGGTGCGCCATAACGAGCAGCCTGGTGCCCTAGAGGCCGGAGAGGAAGCACAGGTGACACTGTCTCTTTCCCTTAAATCATGGGGGAAAAGGCAAGGCACCATATGGATATAATGGTGAGAAAATCTGGTAGAAATTAGTCCCCTGATTCAGTTGGTCCCCCTGGTTCAATAAAAGTATCTTGGTAGCACTGCTTAATCCCATTGATGGCATTGGGAGGGACGCTCTCAATTTCCAAGTTGTCAAACCCCTTCCCCCCTCCCCCCAAACTCCCTCCCTATACAGTACCCCCTCTCCACATGAGGCTGCTGACGGGAGGACGGCTCATCATAATGGCTGGAACGGAGTGGTTGGAATTGCATCAAACAATGTTTGATGTATTTGATACCATTCCATTTATTCTGCTCCAGCCATTACCAAAAGCCCATCTTCCCCAATTAAGGTGACACCAACCTCCTGTGTTCTTCTATCTCAAATGAGGTGTCTATACAAGACTGCGTTCATCTCATGTCTGGCTGAACAGTATACGTCCTGCTCCTCAGTTCTACCTCCACCATAACCATCACCCTTACCCCCATGCATCCACCATGCAACTGACCCACCCCTGACATCCATGCTACTCTAACCCCACATCTCTCCTCATCAGCCTTCCATCCAACCCACCCCAGCCACCCAGACATCCACACTGCTCATTCTACCCCACCCCTCTCTTCATCACCCTTCATCCACCCCCCCATCCTTCTCCCTCAGGGGGCTTCTCGCTAGACTACCATGGCTATCTGCTAGCCAGCAGTCTGTTGTTCTGAGCAGCAGTGGAGATGATCTGTTACTGCGTGGAGGAGCTGCTGTACAAACAAAGACAGCCATGCGGCCCTGGCTCTGGTTGACTCCCAAATGGTAACCTATTCCCTATTTAGGGCACTACTTTTGACCAGGGCCCTGGTCAAAAATAGTGCCTAAATAGGGAATAGGGTGCCATTTGGGACTCAGCCTGCATCTCTGCTCTATGGCTCTGCAGTGGAGACTGTAAACCGTGTTCCACTAAAAAGAGAAACCCTCACCGGCTCCTGCCTTTGAAAATCCAACTGCTGCCACCAATTAGCAGCGGTAAAACTCATCAGGGGTGTTGTTTGCCATGTTACTGGGAAGAAGAGAACGTATTGCAGTCCTGTAGTGTGTTTCACCGTGTGTGTTATGCGTGCGGACAGCTACAAGATACACACGTTAGCAACTGATGTAAATGACTGTTTAGATAGTGGTAGCCACAGCAGGCATTTAATAATGCATTTTTGACATTTGCACAGGTGGGAATATGTCAACGTACATCTGCATCTCACATTAATTGCTGATTCTATTGTTGAGCAATTACGGCTAATTAGCAGGCGCTTCAATCTGGTGCCGTGTTGCGCAAATGGTAAACAAATGTTACCTTTACGCATGCAAATAAAGCCGTTTTTATGCCCTCCTTTTGTCCTTGTACTGGGTATGTACTAGCGACTACAGCGAGGCATTTGTCATCTCGTAGCGAGGCATCGCTGCAGAGCTGCTAAAAGGGGACGTGGTTTGTCATGCTGCTGCTGGCTGATGCTAAATGTTTCTTTTTTTATTCCTCCTCGGCAGCTCAGATGTGGCGGGCGGCGGGTTATTATGCAGCTGGGTTATTATCTGGAGATGGATGCCCATGCCACCGCGCTGTCACTCTCTGACCGGGGGAGGAGGGGATGGAGGGAGGGAGGGGAGAGAGTGTAGTCAGTGGAGGAAGGGTGATAGGATAGGGAGGTTTTGAAGCGAGCGAGGCAGGCAACGTGCACCTGGAAGAGGTAGGAGCGGTGGCGTGAAATTGGCATTGCCCCCTCCATTTGCCCCCTCTCTCCGCTTGCCAAGGAGCTGCTGCCTGGCTGATTGACTGACTGACTGGAAGGACCATAGATGGTTGGCTGGCTTACCGGCTGGCTGACTGGGATGGGCTGCAGAGGGTGAGGTTGTTGCTGTGCTGCTGAGGGGATGCACCCCCCTCTCACCCCCTAGCCTCCGCTCCCTCCCCCTTCCCTCACAACTACAGCCTGGTCATAACTCACCCTAATTGCATTTCGTAGGTGGTGCTCAAACACAGAGCGCATGGCAGAGCAGTGTGTGTGTGTGATGTGCAAAGAGCCTCTGCTATGTTTAATACAGCAGGATTTGTGGGAGCCGTAATGGAAAGAAGGTCAGAGGTCCAGCAGGGACACATTACTGACCTCTTAGTATGCACCTCAAATGGCACCCTTTTCCCTATTTAGTGCACTACTTTTGACCCTCCAAATGCACTGGTATTTACTACACACACACGTTACCCTTTATCTAACCTGTTTACCAAAGACCTTGAAGTGTACCCTCCTCCTTTAAGGTGAGAGGGGTGCCTTATGTCTTGAGTATATATGGCACATACTGTATATTGTGACCTTGTAACCTCAGCAGTGTAAATACATTCTTTCTCTCTCTCTTTCTCTCTCTCTCTCTCTCTCTCTCTCTCTCTCTCTTTCTTTCTTTCTTTCTTTCTTTCTCTCTTTCTTTCTTTCTTTCTTTCTCTCTCTCTCTCTCTTTCTTAATTTCTTTCTATCTCTCTTTTTCTCTTTATTTCTTTCTCTCTCTTTCTTTATGTCTGCATGTATTGGGACTTTGCAACCTCAGTCGAGGAATGACCTCTTTCTATCATTTTATCACACATACTTTCACTTCTGGACAGCCTTCTTAATCAGCGTCAGTGTAAATCAGGAGGCGTAATAAGCTCATCTGGGCTGTGAGGAGATATTCTCCTTGCCTTGACGCCTCCCGTTTTCCTCATAATTAACGCGTCTAATCCATCCCTCCTCCTACCATGAATACATCACACACACACTAGACCTCATCTCTCCCAGGGTGCATTGCTGCTCCCACGTTGACTTATGTCCCCAAGATACTTTCTCTCTCAAAAACCCAGTGCACCGGAATACATCTACTATTAAGCATTTAAGCATATTCTGCATGTATTATATGACGTTAATTATGTGACATCACGAGGTTAAAATATTCAGCATTTATTAAGCTGAATTTATTAAGCTTGTATTACGTTACATCATGGGAATTTAGTTACGTAGCATAAGTTACACATTCATTACACAATACATATTAAGTACATGTGTATGTTTTTAATCACACCACACACACAGCTCCTTTTATTATCATAGGGATCGATATCTTCAGCGGTGCTTTGCTCAGGCCATGCCTCAGCCAATTGACTTTGCACTGATGCCTGGAGCACGAAAGAAAAGAACCAACCTTGCTTTTGTTATCTCCTCCTTTCATCAGTCAGTCGCTCTCTTTGGTCCAAGGTGTGGTGGAATCAGACCCCTGTGAAGCCCGTACTTCTGCACACCTACAATTTGTCTTTGACTATCCCTCTCTCTCTCCCTCTCCATCTCCCCCTCTCCATCTATCTTCCCTTCCCCTTTCTGTCACTCTCGCTTTCCTGCCCTTCTCCCCCTTCTCTCCCTCTCGCCTTTTCCCCATCTCTTTCTCTCTCGACATCCCTCCCTCCCTCTCTCTCGCCTGGCATAAGGTGATGGAGGCGGGGTGTGTGTGGGTCTCGGGGGAGCACGCCTCAGGGATTATACAGAGTGATGCCATGAAAGATTCATGACGATCCGGAGTGTGTGTGCGTGTGTGTGTGTGTGTGTGCGTGTGTGTGTGTGTGTGTGTGTGTGTGTGTGTGTGTGTGTGTGTGTGTGTGTGTGTGTGTGTGTGCTCGCCGACTGGAAAAAGGGAGCAGGGAGAGAAGAAAGGCGAGAGGGGGAGGGGGAGAAAGAAGTGAGAGACAAATTGATGGTGCACAGCAGGACTGGCTTCCAGGCTGAGATTACAGGCTTCTCCTTTGACCAAAGTCGGAGGCGGCCATCTTGGTTGGTCAGGCATGCGGTTCACTGCACTGGCCACTGACCCCCTCACACACACAAAAAACACACGTACACATCAAACGCATGCAAGAGTCGCACACACACACACACACACTACTGACTCACAGAACCTATATGCCCTCTTTCTGAAGCTATGTCTCTAATGGGCTTTCAAATAGTCCGTAGGCCATAGAGCTCCATGCTTCTCTGATGGACCAGTATTGAATTCAGAGCAGACGGAGAGAGCAGAGGGCGTCTGCTGTACTAACATGTGCTGTGATAATGATGGAGTTAATCAGGCTGGCACACTCTCCCGTGCTCCAGTCTGGTCTATGGCTGCGTCCCAAATTGCACCCTATTCCCTTTATAGTGCACTACCTTTGACCAGGACCCATAGGGTTCTAGACTATATAGGGAGTAGGTTGCCATTTGGAATGTATCCTATGAGGTCTGTGCCAAGCCGGGGCAGACTGAAACTGGGGGGGTGGGTGGGTGAATGGGGCATCGGTGGCGAAGAGCTGCCATGGCCAACGGAAGCATGGTGACAGAGCCAAGCCAACACATCTCTATTCATAAGATTGTGACATCACTCTGGTAGTCATCTGGGAATGGGTATGAGAAAGGAGGAGGAGGACTCGTGTTGTGGCTTTGAAACAAACATAGAATGCTGATGTGTCAGTGTCCATTTATGATGTACAGAATGTGTGTTTGTATTTGTGTGTGTCAGTATGTGTCTTTAGGAGTCTATTTGTCACTGGTGCAGAGAGGAGTAGACAAGAGGCAGTCGCAGGTTTAGAACTACTGAATTTATTTCAACTCCATAGAATAGGTGGCAGGTAGTGGTTAGAGCGTTGGACTAGTAACTGAAAGGTTGCAAGATCAAATCCCGAGCTGACAAGGTAAAAATCTGTCGTTCTTTCCTGTCGTTCTGCCCCTGAACAAGGCAGTTAACCCACTGTTCCTAGGCCTTCATTGAACATAAAACTGACCTGCCTAGTTAAATAAAGGTTTAAAAAACAAAGAGGGAAGAAACCCAAACACTGTTATGCTCAAAATATATCTTCATAAACAAAAAGGCACAGGGCGAACCCAAAATGCAAAATATAAAGTGCTCAGGAAATAGTAGTAGAGATTCCTCTCAGGAAAACAAGTAACACAATGACAAGTTTACAATGACCAACAAAGACAAATGGAAGAGGGAGTATATATACAGTGATAGAGTGGGGATTGGAACCAAGTGTATGTAATGATGACGAGACAAGTCCGGGGTTGATGAGTGAAGGGCGTCTGCCAGCAGTAGGTTCGGCAGCAGCTAGAAGGCCGGTGATGCTTACGCCTGAGCTGGACAGGAGGGTGAGCCAAAGCGAAGGCTGAACGATCCAGAACGTCCCACGCTGGAATCCAGCACCGCTCTTCGGGACAATACCCCTCCCAGTCGAACAGGTACTGGAGAAGCCCCCACGGCGCTGTGAGTACAACAGGCTGCGGACAGAGTACGCCAGGGCCAGCACTAGCCAAGGGACTAGCTACCACCGGCCTGAGGAGAGATACATGAAATGAGGGTGAGATACGGTAATTGACGGGGAGCTGTAATCTGTACGTCACCTCATTGACTCTCCTTGGGACTTAGGACTGAACGGCCCCACAAACTGCGGGCTTAGCTTCCGGCAGGGCAGGCGGAGGGGCAGGTCCATCGTATAAAGCCAGACCCAGTCACCAGAGTGAAAGACTATGGCCACACTTCGGTGACGATCAGCCTGCGCCTTCTGCCGGAGGACGATGCGCTGGAGACAGGTCGGAACCAATCAGCCACCACAGGAGCCTTGATCTGACTCCGGTGCCAGGGCCAGCTGATAGCCTCGAACACAATGAAAGGGTGTGAGGTTAGTGAAGGAGGCAGAAACGCAGCCCACTCCCCCGGCTGGTCCTGACTGTAACTATGACGGTACTTATCCAGTTCCTGATTTACCCTTTCCACTTGCCCACTTGATTGGGGACAGTACCCTGGAGGTGAGGCTGACTGTGACCCCCAGGTCATCTAGACATGGCAGGTGAACTGAGGACCACAGACACGATGTCCTCTGGGATCCCGTGAGAGAAGAGAAGAGAGCCTCCCTCATCTGCAGGGCCGTAGGGAGACCAGTCAGAGGAATCAAACGTCAGGCTTTGGAAAACTGGCCCACAATGACCAGGATGGCGGTTTGCCCCTCTGAGGGGGGAAGGTCTGTGACAAAGTCCACGGAGAGATGGGACCAGGGTTGTTTTGGAACCAGCAGCGGGTGGAGTTTGCCATAGGGGAGGTGTCTAGTTGTCTTGCTCTGTGCTCAGATCAGGAAGAGAAGTAAACCCGGATGTCCTGGGCCAAGGTGGACCACCAGTACTTGGCAGAGAGACAGTCGATAGTACAGGCTATACCCGGGTGCCCCGACACAGGTGCTGTGTGTGCCCAGGCGAGGAGACGGTCCCACACATCAGACGGCACGTAGGTACGCCCCTCGGGAGAGTTGGCAGGTTAGGGCTCCTGTCGCAGGGCTCGACTGATGTCCGCATCCACATTCCACACGACAGGAGCCATAATGTGGTTCAGGAGAATAATGGGTGTCACTTTCTCCCTCCGATCCTCTGTGTCATGCACCCGGGACAAAGCATCGGCCTTAACATTCTTTGATCCCGGCCAGTAGGAGAGGGTAAAGTCAAACCTGGTGAAGAATAGGGCCCACCTGGCCTGATGCGGTTTCAGCCTCTTCGCTGCTTGAATGTACTCCAAGTTCCTGTGGTCCGTCCAGACAATGAATGGGTGTTTAGCACCCTCCAGCCAGTGCCGCCATGCTTTCAGCGCCTTCTTGACAGCCAACAACTCATGATCCCCTATGTCGTAATTCCACTCCGCAGGAGACAGCTTCCGTGAGTAGAAGGCGCATGGATAGAGCTTAGGCGGCAATCCATTGTGTTGGGAGAGAACAGTTCCTACTTCAACCTCGGAGGCGTCCACCTCCACGATGGACAGAGACAGGTCAGGGTGAGCCAGAACAGGTGCGTTCGTAAAACGTTCCTTGAGCGCACGGAAGGCTTTGTTGGCCTCCCCAGTCCAGCACAGCTGTCGAGGACCTCCCTTCAGGAGGGAGGTGAGAGGGTCCACCACTGTGCTGAAACTCCTAATGAAGAGCCTGAAATAGTTCACAAAACCATGGAAGCGCTGCACCGCCTTGATGTGGGATGGAACAGGCCGCGATCATACTGCACTTACCCTCTGCTCTTCCATCTCCACTCCCGTGGATATCCAATAGCCCAGGAAGGAGACCGCCTGCGGAAAGAAAAGGCACTTCTCCGCCTTGGCGTTCAGGTGATTCCCTATCAGCCTCCCCAAAACGGACTTGACATGAGAGACATGTTGCTCACGTGTAGTGGAGTACACCAAGATGTTGTTCATGTACACCACTACACAGCGACCCAACATGTCTCTAAACACCTCATTAATTAATGATTGAAAAACAGAGGGTGCATTTGTCAGGCCGTAGGGCATTACCCTGTATTTGTAGTACCCGGTGCTGGTGCTGAAGGCGGTCTTCCATTCAGCCCCCTCTCTGATGTGCACCAGGTTGTAGGCACTGCGTAAATCCAATTTAGTAATGTACTTAGCACTGTGCATTTGCTCGATCACAGTGGTTATGAATTTAATACTAGCCTTATTCCTTGTCCGGTAATTGATACAGGAGTGCAGACCCCCCTCCTTCTTCACGAAAAATAAGCTGGAGGTGGCCGGAGAGGTGGACGGACGGATGAATCCCTCGGCCAGCGCCTCCTGGACGTAGGCCTCCATGGCTTCGATCTCTGCATGCGAGAGAGGGTAAATGTGTCCCCGTGGGAGAGTAGAACCAGACAGTAGATTGATTGATTGGGCGATGAAGGGGCAGGCACGTAGCACGAGTCTTCAAAAAGTCCACTTGTAGGTCCCGGTACTCCTCCGGGATAGGGACGTGGGTGGCCTGGTCCGGACCTTCCACAGAGGTGGCACAGATTGACACAGAGAGACACCGCTCCCTGACAATCCTGCGACCAACCCAACAACCTGCTCTCTGTCCACGATATACTGGGGTTATGCAACTCTGGGTCTTCTTTTCCTGTGGCTGTCCTCATGAGAGCCAGTTTTATCATAGCGCTTGATGGTTTTTGCGACTGCACTTGAAGAAACTTTAAAAGTTCTTGAAATGTTCTGCATTGACTGACCTTCATGTCTTAAAGTAACGATGGAATGTCGTTTCTCTTTGCATATTTGAGCTGTTCCTGCTATAATATGGACTTGGTCTTTTACCAAATAGGGCTATCTTCTGTATACCACCCCTACCTTGTCATAACACAGCTGATTGGCTCAAACGAATTAAGAAGGAAAGACATTCCACAAATGTAACTTTTACCAAGGCACACCTGTTAATTGAAATGTAAAGAGTGTGCACAGCTGTCATCAAGGCAAAGGGTGGCTACTTTGAAGAATCTCAAATATAAAATATATTTTGATTTGTTTAACACTTTTTTGGTTACTACATGATTCCATGTGTTATTTCAAAGTTTTGCTGTCTTCACTATTATTCTACAATGTTGAAAATAGTACAAATAAAGAAAAACCCTTGAATGAGTATTGTGTGTCCCAACTTTTGACTGGTACTGTATATTTATATATCTGAGCATCAGTGTGTGCCCCAATAACCCCTTCCAGGACTCCTCCCTCCTCCACTCCCTCCATCTGTCTCTAGCCTCTTGAAACACATTGCATTACGGACAGTTTTGATCACATTTCAGATTAGAGCCACAGCCGCCGTGGAGAGAGCACAGCTTTCACCAGGGAGTGAATTATGCCGCCGTTACCCCCCTCCAGTGCTGGTGTGTGTGTGGGGGGGGGGGCTGAGTTCCCACTATTCCTGTTACCTCAAAGGAAAGCAGCATTAATCAAAATGACGTGGCGGTGGGCAGAGGCAAAGAGAGAAAGAGGGGAAAGGGATGATATTGCTCAACACAAACCCCTCTCTCCAACGCCCAACCAACACCCTACCCCCTCCATCTTCTCTGCATCCCTCCCTTCTCTCTCTGTGCCCTGAGGCCCTGGGGTTCCCGGTGCTGCAAACAGTGAATTAACCCATCTCAGACCTCTGTTAATGGACTCCTAAATATCAGCCCTAGCCTTTGGATATGCCACCTACATTTACATGGGAGATGGAATGATTCGGCTGCCTTTCGGCGATAAAAGCCGTGTTGTTATTGATTTGCTTGTTCCTCCCATTGTTGTTTTGTTTGTGTGTGAGTGCATGTTTATGGAGATGTGGTTTGTCTTTTTGTGTGTGTGTGCGTAATATGATTTCCATCCATAGCCATAACATTGTGACTCTGCCAGCTAATGTGAAACCACAGCATGTCCCACCAACATTGTGTACAGTATGTGCTCACAAGTCAAAGGTCAAGCCATCGCTCCTATTCCAAAACACCCACACTCTCTCTCCCCCCCAGTAATCTCCACACCAGCCAGGCAGCCAGTGAAAATTAAAGTCAACAGCTGTGTGTGTGTGTGTGTGTGTGTGTGTGTGTGTGTGTGTGTACTATACACACGGCAGTTCTGTGGCTCTGTGTCAGTCAATACAGGCTGATCGAAGACGATGGGGCCCTGCTGGGGGAAGGTGTGTGTGTGTGCGTGCGTGCCAGAGCCCTGGCTGGGTTTAATCTGTGGACAGTCCTCTGCAATGATGATGCTATTGATCTGGTGGTAGATCATATGAAGGTTAGGATATGTTGTCTGTTTGTGGAGGCCCAGGTAGTAATACACATTGGCTTTCATTGAACAAGTGCCACCTTTTCTAATAGAAAGCTTGGACCGTATGGGGGAGTCCAATGAGGACAAAGACGTAGAGCGTGTGCAGACACACACACTTAATTTCCCCCTCTGTTGTAAATCCGTTAGTGGTTGAATCAGTTGTCTATTCCTATAATCATAGATTTCTGAACCAGAAGCCATATTTGCATACTAAACTAATTATTCCAACCCCATTTGAAATACATCTAATAGGCTACATTTGGCTAATTTCATTGGTAGTTAGAGGAACACAGCATTCTACACAGTAAGAGTAGATATTGTTGAGTTGAACCTTAGTTGATTGACAACTCTCCTGTCCCATCCCCAGGTCATTATCATCGTTCCAGCGGCTTGCCTCTCTGCAGGTTGATGAAACAGAAACAACGCTTGTTAGCACTTCATTATTCATTTGAATCCATAAAGGCAATTAATTAAGCTTAAGTGTGCAATAAATCTGATTAGCCAGTCGGTTCCCAAAACACCATAAAATCCACGCAGGTCTTATTCCCTTTAATTAATTTGTGGAGAGGGCGGGGGCAAATACCCATGTATACGTTAATGTATGCACACAAACACACACACACAGTGCTTAACTATGACTGAAATAGGTTCCGGTACTAATTTTGGGTGCCGGTACTGTTTATATTTAGGTGTCGGTGCTCCACAATACTTTTGAGCTAATATTCTATAAGAGGAACAGGAGCTCTAGAAGTAGAAAATAAGTTGCCGGTACTCTGCTCCGGTGAGCTCCTGCCCAAGTCAAGCACTGTACACACACACACACACACACACACACACACACACACACACACACACACAAACAGAACGGTATACACACATTCACATGTACACACACACACACACAAAACAATATGCAAACGGCTATTCATTGGGGATGAAAGATAAGCTGGGCTTAATGTATGCTAATATTCAGGGGCACCACGAACAACAAAATAAGCAAGGTCATCAGTAAACCTGAAGTGTAATTAATAGATAGAATTAGCAACAAAAACAATGGGGCACTTAAAATGCTTATTGATAAAAATGACACGTTGGAAAGGATAATAGAAATGGGCTTATTAAATGTGTTGACAGGAGTGGTCACAAAAATAAAGCTTAAAAAGAGTTTTTAATGATGCTGTGCATTGGATGAACCTTCCTTTCCTCTCTATCGCCACTCTTTCCATTACTCCAGTCTATGCTGTTTGTATCAGGCCTCATTATTTCTGAACACACTCTCTCTTCCTCCCTCCTTTCCTCTTCCTCTTCCACTCCTCCCTCCTTCTCCTCCCTCTCCCTGGCCAGTACTCTCGGGGGAAATTACCACAGCTCAGAAACGCTGTCCTACTGCACCGCACTGCTCCACTCTCCTCTCGGCCCATATAACAAACCACCAGTACTACAACACACACTCATACACACACACACACACACACACACACACACACAACCCTCCCTCAGTCGATACAGTACCCCAGGCCTGCTGCTGTAACCGGCTATTCTGTAGAAGCGCTGCTTGTTTGTTGTCCCCTGTATAGAAAGTGAATCGGTCACTCTGTGGCCAAGGTCCACTACACACTGCACTGATGAACAGGCTCTGCCTCTCTCTCTATTTCAGATTCTATTCCTCTCGCTCTCTTTCACAGATTTTATTGACCTTGTTCTCTGGGTAATTGACAGTAATGTTTACAAGGCTATAATAAAAAAAGGCTCTGTCCACCTGATGGTTATGGAGTTATGGCAATATGCTTTCTAAAGCCCCTCTTCTCGCATTACAATGGTATGGCCCTCAGAGAAGATGGCAGTATTGGTAATATGACAGCCCTACCACTACTACAGTAAAATAAAATGTACTAGTTTCACAAATTATAGATTGCTAAATGAATCTGTAGCGGCATGGAATTATGTTTTGGTTTGTATTAGTGGTGCGTGGAGCGTTGATAGTCACCTGTCTATTCAGTAGGGTGAAAACAGCAGAGTTGGGGACACTCAGGCTCTACTTTGGTTGTTATCTTTTGGTACTCCCATGTGAGAATTATCATCACTGTAGCATTTAGCATACGTCAAGTCATACCTTTGGAAATGTCACTTTGAACGGAGCGGCAGCCACTGTCTGCATTTTGATTACTCCTAGGCATAATCTCCAGACTGGAGGATTCAGGATTCATGATCAATACCAAAAACCTGGCCTATCATCTATCATTCTGCACCAGACAGGGAACCAGTGATGGGTTCCCTGTCTACTGCATATAGTGCATTAGTTACAATACTAAGTAGTGCACTATATATGGAATAGTGTGCCATTTCCAGACGTAATGACAAGGGAGGGAGTCTAAACAAAGATCCACTTTTTGGCTCATCGTTCAGTGAATTGTTTGGCTTCTCACCCGGTCATATTTACTTTGTTAATTCCTAATTCCATAAGATAAGGCAATAAACTGAAATTGGGAGAGGGTCTTTAGTGTTATGAGAACTGCTAAATTGTAGACTGTTGGAAAAGCTGGATTGTCATTTAGATGTACTATTCTTCTGACCTGGTTCAAGATCTGTTTCTGCGGGCTTGACAACTTCAATGTTAAGCTCGCCAATGACCATAGGAGTTGGCAAGACAGCACAAACAGATCTGGGACCAGGCTAGTATTCTTCATCATCATAACACATGGAATATGTCTGTCTGTTTCTTAAAGAAATGCCGAACCTCTTGAGATTCGCTTTGTACAATTGGTTCCTGATTTTGTGTCTGTCTCAGTTTTGACTGTCTATAAATGTTTCTGAAGGGAGTGATACTTCCCCTCATGGCAAGCATGCTTAAAGTATAACATTTTAAACTGTTGCCAAAGCACATGCATCAGATATACATGTAGCCACAATAGTGTGTGTGCGCAGATATACAGTAACTTGCGTGTGGGAGTGTCTCTCTGCTAGCAAGATCTTACGGCAGGCATGAAATTAAAACCTTCTGTGGAACGCACTCATGATTGAACTGGAATTAAAACAAAAGACATGAGCACAGGGCGCTTAAACGAAGAAAAGAAAGAAAGGGAAAGACGGAGGAGAGGAGTATCCCAGGAGAGCAGAAGAGAGGAGAAAGTGAGTGATTGCCAGCGCCGCAGTCCGTCCGCCTCGCCTCACGTCTGCATTTCCTCTTATCAGAATATCAACCAGACCTTTCTCATTGCCGCCACTCCATCAGACGGCTAGCTTAAATGTGAAAGCAATTAGGGAAATTGGCCCAAGTCAAAGAATAATCCGAGACACCTAAAAAAAATAGCGTCACTGATTAAGGGTTGTCCCGAATGGCACCCTATTCCCTATGTAGTGCACTACTTTTGACTGGCTCTGGTCAAAAGTAGTGCACTATGTATGAAAAAAGGTGCCATTTAGGATGTAAACTCAGAATAGATGTCAATTGTTTACCCTTTTGTTCTCCCCTTTATTCACGTCCATCTATTTGCCACTAACTGTTACAGTGGGAGATGTGATGGTGTCCTATGTGGGGGCATAGATCTCTATCTCTCTTTTTAAAGTGCACTAATGACTTGTGAGGTCACAGAATTGGTGATGAGAGTTGTGCAAACGTGGATGTTAGTTCTGCATTAGCCTGCCTGGATGGCAGGCTTGCTCTGATGCTGGCAGGAGCTTGCAAAATGCACTCTACAAAAGTGCAGTATTGTAACGTAATTAATCTCACACCTACCTACAGTATATACAGTGACCTCCAAAAGTATTGGGACAGTGACACTACGCCAACACAAATATCATAACCCCCCAAATGCTAACCTCCCCTGTTATTGTAATGGTGAGAGGTTAGCATGTCTTGGGGGTAGGATATTTGTGCCTCTAATTTTCTCACTCATCATTATTCACAATTAATTCAGGATTCATGGTGGCATCCACATTATCATGGTAGAATCCACATTAATATAGAAGTGTTTAGAAAATATTATATTCTTATTTACAATAAAAGTGATTCTAAAATCACACAATACATGATTTACAATGAATTTCTATTGGGCACAAAATAATCTATAACGAAAACAAACAGCAAATGCATCCAACAAATGTGTAGTCACAAGCTTGATGTATGTAGTCATTGCGTGCTATGAATATGGGACCAAATACTTAACTCTTTACTACTTTAATACACATAAAAGTGAATTTTTCAGAATACATTTGGTCTCCAAAAATGGGGGGGACTATGTACAAAAAGGGTAGTAATTTCTAAACTTTTCACCCAATATGGATGAACATACACTCAAATTAAAGCTGGCAGTCTATTTTAACCTCCTAGTTGTACTTTTGGAGCTCACTGTGTGTGTGGCAGTATTACAAGTTTGTTATCACATGCAAACTCCAAGGAATGCAGCCTTCTTTGCTCACCTCCCTTAACCTCAAAGTTTAAACAGCTGTTTTCCCCATTCAGCTAGAGTTGAATTTCGCAATAGCTTTGGGCAGCTTGCCTTAAATAGGAAGAAACTTCGTCTGGCCTCTGGCTTTCTCATTGACAGTCTCTGCTGTGATCTATGGGGCTGTGCAGTCTAGGCTAGGCTGTTCTCACTGGTCAGTCCCCCCCTGGTGGACCACAACTTTGACCTATTCACACTGTGTGCATGCTGCACAATGCATGGTCATTTCCATAAGAAAAGAGGCATTGAGAATGAGTTGGGGCCAGAATCCTTTCTTGAATCTGAGAAGCAGAACAAGGGGAATAGTCGTCCTTCATCAATCAATTGTTAATTAGTCTGGAATTTAAATATGCTCCTTCTTGGTGGACTTCAATATTTTGAGGAAGGTTATGTGATAGAATCAAGGGCCCTTGTAAAAATATTTATTCTTCTAGCATAAACTTCTAATTTGCAAACTAATCACATACTATGTTGATACATTACTGAAACTATTTAGCCTTTTATTCACAGAACTCAATGTGTTATTTTGCATTGCCATAAATATAAACGTATTGATGATGTACATTTCCTACAGAAATAACCTATATGGTAGTGATTACCACACATATGCAACTGAAGAGTGCCCAAGGTAGGCTGCAAATAAGACATGCACTATTTTATCAGCCTCTATCTGCCTGTCCATCATTTATTCTAGTGAGCAAATCAGACTGCTATTGTCAAGGGTACGACGGGGCTGGATCATGCTGTGTTGTTAGTGGGAGATCACGTGGATTGGCTGCTTGGGCATGGGGGCCACTTCCTACATTATTTCTGCTCAGAGGAGAAGAGCGAGCGGTCTTAGTTTGAACAAAATGGCTGCAAGAACGCTGTCAACGAGAGCTCACTGAACGCATTATGACTGTCCACTCCTACATTTGGATTTTTCGAGAATGTATTTTCTTGGATTCGTTTTTCAATTTGCATTCGTAGTAGCAAGGTCGTCGGTCAGATGTTGTTGCTAACCTGCTAGCTCCTCAGCTAGCGGCCTAAACACAAATAATTTCATTTTGCACTTTAACCCAAGTTTCCTAGCTAGCTAGCCATTGTCGTCGACAATTTACTGAAATCTGCCTATTTTCTTTCATTTGCAAATTACTCCTTACAACAGTCGATGACTAATGCCAACTAGCTAACGTTAACGTTAACTCCGCTACTTTTTGAGTCGGAATTGTTTCTCTTGCTTTTTCGTTTTGCTGTTTTTTTTCTATATCGTGATACTTACGTTTAGCATGTTTTTTTGTTGCGACAATTTTACTTTTAGTGCATCGTTGCGCTAAAATACAAATTTCTTACTGTGTGTATTTCAAGTATCGATCTCGGTATTTTTGTTATTAAGCTGCTCAAACAGTTATCCTGTCAGTCAGTAAGCCCCTGCAGCAAGAGAGCTGCACTTGGCTAATGCTAGCTAGCTGGATAACTGCGAAGACTGAATTCCTGATTTGTAATTTACGGGTATTTTTCGGAAAAGGCACAGCAGAATGCTTTTCTGCATCGTTCTCTTTCATGCACAAACTCTGTATTGAAAGCTGCCAAAGCTCAACGTGTGATTACGCAAGGTAAGGAATACTTTATTGATATCCAAAACCACAGCTTGTTTGACAAGTGGTCACATACATTGTGTTCTATTATTATGTGACTCGAGCACTAACACTACCGTTGGTGTTTTTCTACTCTTCCAGTTTTCATAGTTACGTTGCTTTTATTTACTAGATTGTATTAGCTGATGATTTATAGCAATACATTATGGGAAAGGGTAACGTCAGCTATATTAGATGGCAAGTTAAATTCCCACCACCATGACATTACACTAAGCCGAGTCAGTATTTATTTTTGCTTTACAGTCAACGAGCCAATGTCAATGATAGTAGCTAGGCTGATAAGACTTGACGCCAACAAGTTGAAGTTTTAAATATAACTACAAGGGTAACGCGCATTGCTGATCATTTTAGTTTCACGGTTATAAAGAATTTGATGAGAACTCGTTAGTAACGTTAGCTGTTATTGACAGGGGTTGCCTTCTCTAAAATACAAACCATGATTTATCCATGGGTTTGGATGGAAATGCACGAGGGTTTTGTGTTCAGAATCGCAAACCAGGAACGTCAGAGGCAGATTATATCATAATCTAATTAGTGGTCGGTTTAGCGCGGGTTGAAATGACACTGGAATTGACTGGCTCTCATGATTCTAGCGAATACATGTGTGTTGTAGGAACAGAGCAGCTTTTCTTGAAGTGGGAATACTTTCCATGTCATAAGTCAGTTGATTGTGTCATATTGATCTTGAAATGTAGGCTAAAGGCAGACCACACACACCATAATATTTGGGACCATTCATTGTTATTCCTCTGATTACATTCCATCAAATTACTACAATAATGTGGACTGCACTGGGCAGTGTTTGTTTATTTGTTAGACATCACTACCCCCTTTTCATACAGTAGAGGAAGGTATGAGTTGTGATTGAACTGTCGCTTTCCCCATGCTATCCGTATGCATCCTCCCATACCAAAGTGGTGGAGTAGATCCTGTAGTCCCCACCCCCCATCTTATCTCAATCGTCAGACACCAGTAATGACACCAATAATGAAATGCATAGCGAGCAGTGAGAGACCGGGAGTGGGGGAACATGGTGGGTATATAGTATGCTTAACGTGCTTACCGGGAGGAGTGTGACCATTAATGTCAAGCTGAAGGCTCTGGCTGCCAGTTGGTTAATGCGCTGCAGTTCGTAAAGGTGCCTCCCCTCTCCCTCCACCCTGCAACGCCTCAGCCCAGCTGACAGCCCCTGAACCCTCCACCCCAGCAACCTTCCTCTCCCCCAGGGTCAGGGGGACGGGGACCCCCCTCCTTCGCCAACCCTGTTCAACCCCCCTGGAGGGGGCATTCAAGGGGGAGGGGATGGGGAAATTGTAAAGACGTTTTAGGGGTCTGTATGTACTCAGTGGAAGTGAAAAGGGGGCGGGGAGAAAGCCAGTCGCTGGTGAAGGGGAGTTATGTCGGTTGCCATACTGTTTGGTGGCTTAAGGTTTCTGCATGCTTTGGTTCAGCTGGCTGAACGAGTTTGCTCACATACTCCCTTAAAAGACCTTCTCTTGAAAAATGACAAAAGGCTACAATAGTACTCTTTGTCCATTTGGAGATGCCTTAACCAGTATACAATTCCTTAAAATACTCAAATTAATCTAGGATAACTCAACAAATCTTTCACAAATTTGTATGTTTTTTCCAAGGAGATCTTAGTCATTTTAATTTGACATCTAAGATGTTTGGTGCAGTATTTCTCAAGTGTTTTTTTTTTTAGAAAATACTGCACCGAACATCGTTTGTGGACAACATACACTTATTTGAAGTATCCCTACTGTTGACCAATGGCCGGCGATGGGGCGTAGACTTCGGCTCTGCGAACAGCTGGGAAAAACCCTCGCCGAAGACCAAAAAGAAAAAAAGTCATAATATATGCATAAACTGTTTGGGATTGGAGACATGCGGACACATTATCCTCTCCAGACAACAGCAGGTGATGGGGCAATGGGCATGGAAGGGGCAGTGTAGGGACTGACTTGGCATGTTGTATTAACATGATGAGGATGTTGGCTACTTATGACATTCTTGTAACCTACAGGTATTGTTTTGCCTTCCGTTACAATTTTTATTTATTTTTTCATGGAAAAAAGCATTCTTTATTAAAATATTTGACAGTTTTGATAGATGTTATAAAACAATGTAGAGCTGTGCTTAGGGAATGAAATATGCATGGAACTGGAGAGGGAGCTGTTTCATTCCCGGACTGATTACGATACGTTTGTTTTGATTAGAGTCTTGTAAAGGAGCCGAGGGATGGCTGCCTAGCAACACTACACCAAAACCCTTCCTTATCTCCTGTTCAGAAGGATCATTTGTTTGAAATTAGAGTGAAGGCTGCCTGAGGCGGATGTAAGAACACAAGCCGTTTTGGATTATCTCCATCGATGTCCTCAACAGCCTTGCAGACAAAACATCATGAGCAGAGTAGGCAAACCCACAGGGTGTTATTTGCCTCAGTCTATCCATCCACATCCCACACTGATCTCAGTCTCGCCCAGGCTGCCGCGCACCGCCGCAATACTAAGCCTGGCGATTACGAGCTTTTAAAACCAAAAAAACAACTCAGTCCTGATGGATGACATGCTCTCTCTGTGTGCCAATGGGCCGTCATGGCTGAGGCTGGTCAGGGCCTGGCGGTAGAGGGGCATCAACAGTGAAATCAACTTAATTCAAAGAGGCCTTCTGCCAAACCCATTATCCTATAGCAGTATGGTGTTCTTTATAAATCCTGGGGTAAAGCTTGGGCCAAACAGCTGTTGTCTGACGGATGTAATGTAATCAAAATTGGAATGAATTGAAGATCTTTCAATGGGGTGGACGGTGGCGGCTAGTTTTTTGTTATTTTTCTGCCAACACTTGTCAGTTCCTACTAAGGCAGTCTTCCTTGAAAGTAAACTAAATCAATATGTCATTACTTCAAGGGGAGTCGGCCTCTCGTGTGTGTGTGAGGCCAGGAGAGGTTGAAAGTGGGAAATGGAAATATCCTCCCCCAAGGGCCCCAGTGTCATAACCGTTGCTTATGTGGACGGTGTGGGTGAAGTCGATCGGCCAGGACCCATAATGTAGTAGGCTGTAACTAACGATGGTGCAGCGTGCCTGCGCACGTCCGGTCCGTGTTAGAGGGGAGGGCCTGGCAGGGGCACAGGGGTGGGGGTCGGGAGGGGGAGTTCAGGCAGGAACTGTCTGGCAGCAACTGTCTGGCAGCAATCTAGGGGAATGTCGAGGCGGGGACCGGTGGGGGCCTCCCTCTCCCACCTCCCCGTTATGTTGGCTAATTGGAGAGACGTGAGGAGAGGCATCAACACATGTCGAGGACAGTGAGAAGCTGGACTTACCGTATTGTTTGTGTCAGACTATTAAACAATGTAATGATAACTAACTTACTCTTAAAAATTCTCTGGGATAGCCAATGCTTGTTTTGCAGTTATGTGGATAACTAAGTTAAATTAGGCTACATGCTGTGGGATAAGTCACATGTGTGCTAAGGCTTTTCCAGGTCAGGTTTAGACTTTGTTTATTTTGAACATACCTGCCAACATCTCCGCTCATGTCTGAATAAAGGTTAAATGTAAAAAAATAAATAAAAATCAGCCCAGTGAAATGAATGGCATTCATAGTTGGCATAGTTTGACTGCATAGTTTGACTGCGTAGTGTTGACAGTGCTTTAGCACACATGGCAATTGAGAACTTGTTTGTGCACTTCATTTTTGAATGGAAAAATATTTCAACATTTGCTTGCATTTCAGGTTGGAGTCCATGTTTGCATTTAGCCTACATGCACGTTAGCTGTTTTTCTCAGAATCTTACAATACTTCAGATTTCCATGAGTTGAACATGGCACTAAATGCCAAACATTTTTTGTAATAAACTACTTATGGGGTAACTTCAGTACCTTGATAAGATGGCCTGCTTGTCCAATTGCACATTAGCTCAATTTCTCATCCAGCTTGTCAGCCATTTCATGAAGGCATTAGTAAGTTGCACCCCCCTTCCCCCAGTCTCTCTCCTCGCAGCATCTTTCAAACATATCAGATCTGAGCTATATTATTTTTCCTCTTTCTCAAACTGTTGTGCGTTCTGCTTTTTTTTTTTGACAGATCCTGTCTCTCTCTGCTGTTGTTGGCAGCAGTGAAAGGCAGTCAGTCAATGTCAGAGCAACCTTGAGGGAATGCAGTCAACTGGCTCCATTCAGGAGACCAACTGTTTGCCTTTTTCTTCTGTCGGTTTCATTTCGTTGAGTCCTCGATGCTTTGATAGTTTTGTTAGACTATAGTAGTACTGGAACAAGGCAGTCCAATGCCTAAATAGTAGATACTGGAGTCTTCGCTTGGCGCTTTGCAGCTCTTCCTGGACTCCCATTCGTCTTGGTCCTGATAAACGTCTTGATCTGTGTCGTTATCTTGATGAAGTAATAAAAACAACCTCATAACATTAACAAAAGCTGAGTTTGTAAAGGTTGCTCCAGCACTATTGTCAACCAGCCAATGTTACACTCTATCTTGAGTTGAAGTAACATCGGCTTGCATTTCAGGTTGGAGTCCATTAGAGGTCGACCGATTATTTATTGGATTAATCGGCCGATTTAAAAAAAAAATGTTTAAAAAAAGGTTTTTATTTATGTGTAATAATGACAATTCCAACAATACTGAATGAACACTTTTATTTTAACTTAATTTGGTTTAAATAATGCAAAAACAAAGTGTTGGGGAAGAAAGTAAAAGTGCAATATGTGCCATGTAAGAAAGCTAACGTTTCAGTTCCTTGCTCAGAACACGAGAACATATGAAAGCTGGTGCTTCCTTTTAACATGAGTCTTCAATATTCCCAGGTAAGAAGTTTTAGGTTGTAGTTATTATAGGACTATTTCCCTCTATACCATTTGTATTTCATTAACCTTTGACTATTGGATGTTCTTATAGGCACTTTAGTATTGCCAGTGTAACAGTATAGCTTCCGTCCCTCTCCTCGCTCCTCCCTGGGCTTGAACCAGCAACACAACGACAACAGCCACCATCGAATCAGCGTTAGCCATGCAGAGCAAGGGGAACAACTACTAGAAGGCTCAGAGTGAGTGACGTTTGAAACGCTATTAGCGCGCGCTAACTAGCTAGCCATTTCACTTCGGTTACACCAGCCTCATCTCAGGAGTTGATAGGCTTGAAGTCATAAACAGCGCAATGCTTGATGCACAAGGAAGAGCTGCTAGCAAAACGCACAACAATGCTGTTTGAATTAATGTTTACGCGCCTGCTTCTGCCTACCACCGCTCAGTCAGATACTTAGATACTTGTATGCTCAGTCAGATTATATGCAACGCAAGACATGCTAGATAATATCTAGTAATATCATCAACCATGTGTAGTTAACTAGTGATTATGATTGCTTGTTTTTTATAAGATAAGTTTAATGCTAGCTAGCAACTTACCTTGGCTTACTGCATTCGCGTAACAGGCTCCTTGTCTCCTTGTGGAGTGCAACGAGAGAGAGGCAGGTCGTTATTGCTTTGGACTAGTTAACTTTAAGGTTGCAAGATCCCCATCCCCCGAGCTGACAAGGTGAAAATCTGTCGTTCTGCCCCTGAACAAGGCAGTTAACCCACCGTTCCTAGGCCGTCATTGAAAGTAAGAATGTGTTCTTAACTGACTTGCCTAGTTAAATAAAGGTTAAAAAAAAAAAAAAAAAGAACTCTTCAAAGGGGGAGACACTCTAGACCCAAACTGTTACAGACTTATATCCATCCTGCCATGCCTTTCTAAAGTCTTTGAAAGCCAAGTGAACAAACTAATCCCACCGTACCTTCTCTGCCATGCAATCTGGTTTCCGAGCTGGTCACGGGTATACCTCAGCCACACTCAAGGTCCTAAACGATAACATAACCACCATCAATAAAAAAAACAGTACTGTGCAGTCATCTTCATCGACCTGGCCAAGGCTTTTGGCTCTGTCAATCACTGTATACTTATCGGCAGACTCAACAGCCACTGTTTCTCTAATGACTGCCTCGCTTGGTTCACTAACTACTTCTCAGACAGAGTTCAGTGTGTCAAATCGGAGGGCGTGTTGTCCGGACCTCTGGCAGTCTATGGGGGTGCCACAGGATTCAATTCTCGGGCCGACTCTTTTCTCTGTGTACATCAATGATGTCACTCTTGCTGCTGGTGATTCTGCTGGTGATTCTCTGATCCACCTCTACGCAGGCCCATTCTGTGTTCATCTGGCCTTTCTTTGGACACAGTGTGTTAACAAACCTCCAAACGAGCTTCAACGCCATAACACTCCGTCCATGGCCTCCAACTGCTCTGAAATGCTAGTAAAATTAAATGCATGCTCTTCAACCGATCGCTCCCCGCACCTGCCCACCCGACTAGCATCAATTCTATGGACGGTTCTGACTTAGAATATGTGGACAACTATAAATACCTAGGTGTCTGGCTAGACTGAACTCTCCTCCCAGACTCGCATTATCCTGTCTAGGACTGGGGTTCCCTCGCCAACAGCCAATGAAATTGCAGGGCGCCAAATACAAATCAACAGAAATCTCATAAATCTAATTTCTCAAACATACAAGTATTAGGCACCATTTTAAAGACAAAATTATCGTTAATCCAGTCAGTGTCTGATTTCAAAAAGGCTTTACATTGAAAGCTCCACAAACGATTGTTAGGTCACCAACAACTCACAGAAAAACCCAGCCATTTTTCCAGCCAAAGAGAGGAGTCACAAAAAGCACAAATAGAGAGAGAATTAATCACTAACCTTTGATCTTCATCAGATGACACTCATAGGACTTCATGTTACACAATACATGTATGTTTTGTTCGGTAAAGTTCATATTTATATTCAAAAATCTTATTTTACATTGGCGTGTTAGATTCGGTAGTTACATGCAGTGATATTGCAGAGAGCCACATGAATTCACAGAAATACTCATAATAAATGTTGATGAATATACAACTATTATACATGAAACTTTAGATACACTTCTCCTTAATGCAACCATTGTGTCAGATTTCAAAAAAACTTTCTGGAAAAAGCTAAACGTCGCTCAGAGCCCAAACCAGCCGGAGAAATATCCACCATGTTGGGTAATCAACATTATTCATAAGTAGTATCATAAATATTCACTTACCTTTGATCTTCATCAGAATGCACTCCAGGAATCGCAGATCCACATTAAATGCTTGTTTTGTTCGGTAATGTCCATCATTTATGTCCAATAGCTTCTTTTGTTAGGGCGTTTGATAAACAATCCAAAAGTGCGATCTGGTCCATTTGGACGAAACGTTCAAAAAGTTATATTACAGGTCGAAGAAACTTGTCAAACTAAGTATAGAATCAATCTTTAGGATGTTTTTTTTTATCATAAAAGTTAAATAAGTTCCAACCGGAGAATTCATTGTCTGTGGAAATGCACTGGAACGAGAGCAACCTCAAGTAAAAGCGCGTGACTGAGAACGAGGCTGTAGGCAGACCACTGACTCAAAGAGCTTCCATCCGGTCCCACATCACAGTAGAGGCCTGAAACAACGTTCTAAAGGCGGTTGACATCTAGTGGAAGCCTTAGGAAGTGAAAAATAACCCATATCCCACTGTGTATTCGATAGGGGTGAGTTCAAAAACCACAAACCTCAGATTTCCCACTTCCTGTTTGGATTTTTTCTCAGGTTTTTGCCTGCCATATGAGTTCTGTTATACTCACAGACTAATAATGATATGCATATATTAGCATCTGGGACTGAGTAGAAGGCAGTTCACTCTGGGCACGCTATTCATCCAATAGTAAAAATGCTGCCCCCTATCCCAAACAAGTTAAGTATCTCCAATCCAAAGTTGAATCTAGAATCGGCTTCCTATTTCACAACAAAGCCAAACATACCCTCGTGAAACTGACTATCCTACCAATCCTTGACTTCGGCGATGTCATTTACAAAATAGCCTCACTCTACTCAGACTGCAATCCAATCTATCACAGTGCCATCCGTTTTGTCACCAAAGCCCCATATACTACCCATCACTGCGACCTGTATGCTCATTGGCTGGTCCTCGCTACATATTTGTCGCCAAACCCACTGGTTCCAGGTCATCTATAAGTCTTTGCTAGGTAAAGCTCCGCCACATCTCAGCTCAGTGGTCACCATAGCAACACCCACTCGTAACACGCGCTCTAGCAAGTATATTTCACTGGTCATCCCTAAAGCCAACACCCCCTTTTGCTGCCTTCCAGTTCCTTCCAAGCGTCAGCTGTCAGAGCAGCCTACAGAGCCCATCTGTAAATAGCCCATCCAACCTCATCCCCATATTTGTTTTGTTTTTCTGCTCTTTTGCCCACCAGTATTTCTACTTGCACATCCTGATCTGCACATATATCACTCCAGTGTAAATTGCTAAATTGAAATTACTTTGCCACTATTGGCCTATTTATTTATTGCCTAACCTCTTTACTTCATTTGCTCACACTGTATACAGATTTTCCATTGTGTTATTGACTGTACATTTGTTTATTCCATGTGTAACTCTGTTGCTTTTGCCGCACTGCTTTGCTTTATCTTGGCCAGGTCGCAGTTGTAAATGAGAACATGTTCTCAGCTGGCCTACCTGGTTAAATGAAGGTGAAATAAAAAAGAAAAAGTAGAATGACTCACAAATAAACCCACTTTTCTCTCACCTCTCCAGTGGCCTATGTGGCTTGTCAACCCAGCTAAAGTACATGTTATCAGAGTACAGTGCTCTACTAAGAGCTTTCCTCAATTACCGTTATGGTCATGTAACTCTTCTCAGCCTTTAAAAAAAAGTACTAGGGTACTTTTCGTTATTGTCAGGGTCACAGTCCACAATCCACATTTCTCTGGCAGCTTAGGCTGCTTTTACAGGCAGCCCAATTCGGATCTTTTTTTCTCTCCTTTTGACCAATCGGATCAGCTCTGAAAAAGATCTGATGTGAAAAGACTAATTAGTGGGGGAAAATATCAGAATTGGGCTGTCTGTCTAAACGCAGCCATTGACAGCCTTGTCCTTCAGGCTCCCGAGTGGCGCAGAGGTCTAAGGCAGTGCTCGAGGCGTCACTACATACCCTGGTTCGATCCCATGATTGGCCCAGCGTCGTCTGGGTTAGGGGAGGGTTTGGCTGGGGTAGGCTGTCACTGTAAATAAGAATTTATTCTTAACTGACTTGTCTTGTTAAATAAATAAAAGTATAGAAACTGACAGACTCTCCGTGCCGTCTCTATACACTGCAATATGCTCAATAGTCTATAGCCTTTGGCACAACAGAAGCTTTTTATCAACTTGAAGTTTGATTTCTTTACCTAATGAACTGCCAGAACAAAAGTTCCCTGTTGATTTGGTAAGGAAACAACAGCTATGGACGACATTGACTTCTAATAATTTCTAAAAGAGAACTTCAAAGGAGTTTTATTCTTAGCTTTCGTTGGGCTCTCGCCGCCAGCAACCAAGAGTATGAAAACCGGCCCCCTCTTTTCGATTCATTGAGTCAGCCCAGCAGCATAGTTGAGATAGCTGTTGTTCCCACTCATAAGGGCAGGCGGCATATTTCCACATGCTGATCTCCACCTGGCTTTAAAGCAGCAATTGAAACAATAACAAAGCCAACTCCCCACCCCTGTTTCGGTAAAAAGCTGAGGAATGAGGCTGGAGAAATGTAACCTCCCTCAAATTCATAGACCGGGCTATGGATGCAAGTACTGACCATCCATGACTTAAAAATGTATATTTCTGTGCATGTTTTGAGGCTAAATAGTGTTTACCTTTACTTTGTTTACAAATCATTCATTTATAATCCAAAAATGTATGTATTAACTACTGACTGGTCCTTTAAAACTAGACTAAGGTTGTTGCCAGAGTTGGCCAAAAGCAGTGCACTTTAAGGAAAAGGGTGCCATTTTGGACACAGCCTAAGATTACACTAGTCTCCTCAGTCTTTAATGGTGGCTGTGGGATTACTACTCTCCAGTCAGGTTGTTGGTAGCCGTCCTAGATAATGGCCGTGTGAAAGGGCTCTGGAGAGCTGCAGCTTTCCTAATGCCTGGCTGCAGGAAAGCAAAAGGAAGGGTGATGGAGACTGTGGTGTCTTCACCCCCCTCTTCCCTTCCTCATCCTCCATGGCTTTGCTCCGTCGTTCGTACAGTGGCAGTGTTAGCCGGAAGGGCTCCAGAACACACAGCAGCACTGTTTGCCTTGCGGCCATCATGGCAACCTTGTCTCTGTGTCAGGGACGTCTAGTTCTGCTCTGCACACTGCCCTACAGCCTGAGCCTGACTGTCTCTCTCTCTTCCTCTCTCCCCCTGCTATAGCCACCTCTTCTCCTCTGGCTCTCCTCGCTTGCTCACCCAAGGTGCATGGATATTATTAAGCTTCTCTTTTCTCCATATCTCTCTCTCTCTCGCCTTCCTCTATCCTGCTGCTTTTTGTGTTTTTTTCCTCTGCTCCCCAGTGAGCTTTCTCTCTTCTCTCTCCCTTCACAGATGCTCTCCCCCCTCTCTCTCTCATCTCTTCTTGCCCTATCTCCCTCTCCCGACGGCTGTCATTCTTAATTGGTGTTGCTCTGCCTCTCTTTTCATCCTCCGATTTTCCTCTCTTCCTCCCCGGTGTGAGCAGCAGCTTCAGCATCTCTCTGTGAACACATCTCAGACTCCCTGTGCCGCTGTACGTCTCACACACACACACACCAGTTATTCCCTCTTAACAAGCGCTGCTATTTTTGTGTAGCAGGATCCTCACAGACCATAAAAGTCTTTCCTCCCTGTTATGCTTTCTGTCTGCTTTGATTCTGGTCATGCAGAGTTTATACACAGCTCACAGATGGAAGGAAACCTTTGCAATGTAATGCCTTTGAATGCTCAACTCGGCTACTATTTTTATTCATAAACAATTGTTAGAAGTGTGCTATAAAGTGGCTAAGCAAATCAATATATATATATATACACACACACACACACACACACACACACACACACACACACAACGGGTGTGTAAACATGGGGAAAGGCGATATAAACTCAGCAAAAGAAGAAACGTCCTCACTGTTAACTGCGTTTATTTTCAGCAAGCATAACATGTGTAAATATTTGTATGAACATCAGATTCAACGACAGAGACGTTGTTACACGTGGTCTGCCACTGCGAGGACAATCAGCTGTCCATCCTGTCTGCCTGTAGCAGCATGCCTAAGGCATGTTCACACAGATGAGCAGGGACCCTGGGCTTCTTTCTTTTGTGTTTTTCAGAGTCGGTAGAAAGGCCTCTTTAGTGTCCTAAGTTTTCATAACTGTGACCTTAATTGCCTACCATCTGTAAGCTGTTAGTGTCTGAACAACCGTTCCACAGGTGCATGTTCATTCATTATATATGGTTCATTGAACAAGCATGGGAAACAGTGTTTAAACCCTTTACAATGAAGATGTATGACGTTATTTGGGTTTTTGCGAATTATCTTTGATAAGACCGGGTCCTGAAAAGGGCATTTCTTTTTTTGCTGAGTTTACATGTATCTAGGCTATAGGTCTTCCACAGTATCTAGCACAAGCATATGATACTGTATAGGCCTACTAGACTGCTTCGCTTGAGTATGTCAGCAAGTCTCTCTGTGTGGAGGGCCTCTGCCAGGCAGGTGTAACTTGATCCCCAGCCAACCCAAAGTGTCAGCCTGACTCTGGGGGTGACTGTGTCAGCAGCTCAGTGGAGACGGGCAGGGACACAAGGGCACAGTCACACTGCTCTTGTCATTTCCCCTGAACTGGTGCCCTCTCTCTGTCTGTATCGCTATCTTGCTTGCTTCCTGTTTCTTTCTCTCTCGTTCTGTCATGGGACAACTATGCTATTTGGCGACCTTTACTGTACATTTCTCTCTTTCTCGCTTTTCATTCTCTCATCCCCTTTTGCTTTTCTCCTTTTCTTCCTCTCTCCTCTCACCTGGTTTCCTTGAGGGTAATTAGAAGTGAGAAGCAGAGCACAATGCTCACCACCACCCCTTGCGAGTCTGTGCTCTCTGGTGGGAACTCCTGTGAGAAGGAACACCTGTTCTTCCTGTGAGGAGGAACTCCTGGAGCAGATAGAGCGGTTGCTTCAGTGTGGTAGCTGGATGCAGTACGGTCTCTGTCTTAGTCGGCACAATTATGCTGCTTTTTTGGCTCTTTTCGGATTAGGCCCAGCTGCTAGTTAAGTCTTCAAATTGTACTGTGCTTTCTAGGATTTAGATTGAATGGCAACTACTTTGGGTTTAGTGTGAGACAGTTACAACACTAAGACTCTGTTGGGGACAGAGCACTGGCACTGTGCTGTCATGTTAAATCTCTGGTTCAGACCAGATGATTATAACATTGACTTGAATGGGGATGCCTGTTATAATTGAATCTATTTATATAAAGGGCAGCAGGGCACATTCAGCACAATAACAATAAATGATTTTCCAAGGGAGATAAACAAACGTCGTAAGAGACTGTATCCGGTACGAAGGCAACAAAGGGAGAAGGTTAAGCATGCCTTTCTCATTGTGGACAAACTCTTTATAGATGGACAGCTATTCCGAGACAGCTCTCAATTACATGCTCGCTTACACATACGGACTTATACATACACACGATCTCGCTCTCTTCTCTCCCTCTTTTCTCTCCCTCTCTATTGTCAAACTGTTTAAAAATTTAATGTGTATTGTTTGTCTTTTTTATACATTTGTCTACAAGTTTATATAAGTTTACAACAGGCAAGGGGAAGATATCAGAATAAGGGCATTAGGGAATAATAACATATTGTATGGAATACATTTGTACTGTAGTGAATCCGTCTCTAAGTAGTGCAAGGTCTTTTTCATGATCATGTGAAACGTCAATTGCTATGGAAATGCTGGGATGTGTTTTTCAATGATGTTAAAGGTAATTATGATGTAATTATGACGGTAATACAATATGGATTACAATTATGAATGTTACGGCTATACGCACTACATGTTACACACACAGTCACTCAACCATGCAATTGGTGCAGTTATTTTTTTTACTTGGACATCACACATTATTACTCTTATACAGACATCGTACACACTCTCACTAAATCGCATCCAATGTCATACACATCAACCGACTCAGATTTACTACACACATAACATCTAAGTAACTAATAACTAATTATGATAAGTGTACAAAATGATGTATTGGATCTTTAAAAAAATACAGCTTTTTTTTAACATTACATTACTCTGCAGTTTACCTATAAAATGGGCTGATAAAGTAGACATACTCGGTATTCATGTAACAAAATATACACTGCTCAAAAAAATAAAGGGAACACTTAAACAACACAATGTAACTCCCAAGTCAATCACACTTCTGTGAAATCAAACTGTCTACTTAGGAAGCAACACTGATTGACAATAAATGTCACATGCTGTTGTGCAAGTGGAATAGACAACAGGTGGAAATTATAGGCAATTAGCAAGACACCCCCAATAAAAGAGTGGTTCTGCAGGTGGTGACCACAGACCACTTCTCAGTTCCTATGCTTCCTGGCTGATGTTTTGGTCACTTTAGAGTGAAAGCACTGCCAGCATTCAAGTGGTAGCATGAGACGGAGTCTACAACCCACACAAGTGGCTACGGTAGTGCAGCTCATCCAGGATGGCACATCAATGCGAGCCATGGCAAGAAGGTTTGCTGTGTCTGTCAGCGTAGTGTCCAGAGCATGGAGGCGCTACCAAGAGACAGGCCAGTACATCAGAAGACGTGGAGGAGGCCGTAGGAGGGCAACAACCCAGCAGCACGACCGCTACCTCCACTTTTGTGCAAGGAGGAGCAGGAGGATCACTGCCAGAGCCCTGCAAAATGACCTCCAGCAGGCCACAACTGTGCATGTGTCTGCTCAAACGGTCAGAAACAGACTCCATGAGGGTGGTATGAGGGCCCGACGTCCACAGGTGGGGTTTGTGCTTACGGCCCAACACCGTGCAGGACGTTTGGCATTTGCCAGAGAACACCAAGATTGGCAAATTCGCCACTGGCGCCCTGTGCTCTTCACAGATGAAAGCAGGTTCACACTGAGCACATGTGACAGACGTGACAGTCTGGAGACGCCGTGGAGAACATTCTGCTGCCTGCAACATCCTCCAGCATGACCGGTTTGGCGGTGGGTCAGTCATGGTGTGGGGTGGCATTTCTTTGGTGGGGCCGCACAGCCCTCCATGTGCTCGCCAGAGGTAGCCTGACTGCCATTAGGTACCGAGATGAGATCCTCAGACCCCTTGTGAGACCATATGCTGGTGCGGTTGGCCCTGGGTTCCTCCTAATGCAAGACAATGCTAGACCTCATGTGGCTGGAGTGTGTCAGCAGTTCCTGCAAGAGGAAGGCATTGATGCTATGGACTGGCCCGCCCTTTCGCCAGACCTGAATCCAATCTGTACAACCACCACCAACGCCACGTTGCACCACAGACTGTCCAGTGCTTTAGTCCAGGTCTGGGAGGAGATCCCTCAGGAGACCATCCGCCACATCAGGAGCATGCCCTGGCGTTGTAGGGAGGTCATACAGGCACGTGGAGGCCACACACACACTACTGAGCCTCATTTTGACTTGTTTTAAGGACATTACATCAAAGTTGGATCAGCCTGTAGTGTGGTTGTCCACTTTAATTTTGAGTGTGACTCCAAATCCAGATCTCCATGGGTTGATAAATTTGATTTCCATTGATAATTTGTGTGATTTTGTTGTCAGCACATTCAACTATGTAAAGAAAAAAGTATTTAATAAGAATATTTCATTCATTCAGTTCTAGGATGTGTTATTTTAGTGTTCCCTTAATTTTTTTGAGCGGTGTATAAAACAATGCAAGATTCAAGACTTCATGCTTTTCAGCTAAAATTATTATATAGAATTCTTGCCACCAACAAAATGTTGAATATTTGGGGCATAAAATCATTGAAGCGCTGCAGATTTTGTTGTGAGGATACAGAATCAATATACTTTTTTATTTAGGTTTTTCTCCCAGTTAGCATGGTTCTGGTCTCAGGTTCAGGAATGGCTGAAAATGCATAGCATTGATCTAAAATTGACCCTAGAAATAGTACTGTTAGGAGATCTTGAGTGACTGCGTCAGTCAATTTCTAATACTCTTAGTAAAAGTATTTATCTTCAACTCACAATTTGTGGATTCTATTCGATTAGATTGGAATTGTACGTTAAACATCACAGCATAGTTGAAAGATATGTGTTGTGTAGAAACCCGACGTGGAGATAGATGGGCTGAGGGTTGGGATGTGGAATTGGCGACGAGTGGAGTTGCTGTGTGGGGGAGAAAATGATGGTCAAAGATAAAAGTACAAATAAAACATAATAAAACGTATGTTTGAATGACACTGAGGGTTAGTGTTTTTACAACTAATGCTGGTTTACTTGAGGCTGATGCCGTGCAGGTGTTTGTACACATGCGGCTTCACTGCACGTATATTGTATGTTTCGGATATTCAATAAAAACTATTTAAAAAAAACAATTATAAAAAAAAAATGCCTTTCAGTTTGTCTGCTGCGGCGCAGAAATGGATATCTGTAACATAATATTTTGGGAATCGCCTACACACAGGTTAAATGTTTCGTTTAACCTTGTATTTTGACAGGAAGTCATGCTGAGACCAAGGTCTCTTTTACGGATGAGCCCTGTAATTACCCAAAATATAGGCTACACATCAATACACAGGTTTCGATTTCAATGCTGCTCCTATGGATGAGTGGGGCAGCACGGCAGTGAACAGTGGTTTGTTATGATCTTGGATACAGGAACACAGGTGGTTGTACTGTACAGCGTGGTGTGTTAGATCAAACTCTACTAGCCTGCTACCAAAATAGACCGTCTGTCGTCCTTCATACTTTTCCGTAACCGTGTATTTTCTAGGAAGTGAGGTCCCTAAGTAAATACGCGTGGTGTACTGTTATTGTCATAACCCTTCCCCCGCTTCTGTCTCTGTCATAAGCTGGCCCACCAGATGGGCTGTATGGGAGATCCCATGTTAACAACAGCCAGGACAGCGGTAGGCTAGTAGTCACTAAGCAGTAGATGGACTGAGTCAGAGGCTCTCTTTGGGAAAATTCCAGCATTTAAGGGGTTCCACCGGATATTTTTATATCCCGATCCAATGTCCCCTTCCCCCTCCTTCCACCCCTTTCTATTCTGAGGGTGATTTCAACATTCAGAACAGTGCCAGTGAGCCCCCCTGCCTTTTGGACAGGTGCCAAGGAATATCAGCAGGGAGGATGGTGGTGGGGAGAGATGCCAGTTAGACTGACCGGGCATTGTGATTGGTCGAGGGGGCGGGTGAAGGGGGAGTGGTAGCCTATGAGGTTGTTGGATTGTTAGTGCTGTGCAGGAGTGCTGGTCTGGTTAATAGGCAGGTCTGAGAGAGGAGACACTATTGAGCTCCTACTTATTACCAGGCAGAGATCAATCAGCCTTTCTGTCTGATTAGATACTAATGCACCACACACACAGTTCCCTCTATAATAAATAGGAGTCTGATAGTGCGTTGTACTGTCCTCCCTCAGTCATTACAGCTAGACAAGGCCTCTGTCAGTATTTGTTGCTGTTAAACAGCACACTAGCTGTACTGTAGATTGACAGTTAATGCCTGTCAATTTCTTTCTCTCTACCTCTTTCGCACTCTCTCCGTTCAATTTAAGGGGCTTTATTGACATGGGAAACACATAACATTGCCAAAGAAAGTGAAATAGATAAACAAAAGTGACATAAACAATAAAAAATGAACAGTATACATTATACTCAAAGTTCCAAAATAATGTCTTATATATACAGTATTGTAATGATGTTCACATAATTAAAGTACAAAAGGGAAAATAAATAAACATAAATATAGGTTGTATTTACAATGGTGTTTGTTCTTCACTGGTTTCCCTTAACTTGAGGCAACAGGTCTCTCTCTCTCCACTCGCTCTCTCCCTTCTCCCCTCTCCCGCTCACTTTCGCACTCCCTCAACATGGCTGTCCCTATGGACACTCCTCCCCACCATTTACTCACTCTCAGCCTGCCTCTGCCTGTCACTCTGATTGACAGTTCCATTCCCCTACCAACAGGCAACACACTGGGAGGCGGGCATGTCATTACTCTCCCTGTCATTATTATGATAATTCATCAATGTATTCATGTGCAGGCCCCTATGGACACTGTCTGAGGCTGGAGAAACTCCGGTAAGCTCCGGTGTGTGTGTCAGTCACTCAGGCACTGAGAAAAATGTGTGTTTATGGCCTTACTATTGCTGAGGACAGAGCACAATGGCCGATTTGTTTGTGTGGAGGGAGTTGAAGAGTACGTTGAGATCCCAGAGTTCCACGATAAACGGCTGGATTTGCGGTGACAGGAACAGCCAGTCAGTTGGAAGCTGTCTAGTATTGACCAGATAATAACCAGAATGTCCACTGATTGGCACTTAGCTGGCAACACTGACCAGATTGAAATGGCTGACTGGCACTAGTAGGCTTTAGACACACACACACATACATATGCACACACACACAGGCTCCCCCAGTCCCTCTCCTCATGCCTTTAATAGTTTCCAGGAACCGTCACCGAACTTCAGCCAAAACAAATAAAGGCTTAAATAAACCAATTTCTCTCGCAGGCTCTCCAGCTATCTGATCTCTCCTTTGGCTGCTTGGCTGGCCACTGGAGACAGACTTTGGGAAAGGCCTTGAGTTTGTTCTTTCTTTCTCAGTCTTTCCTTATTTTCTATCTCTTCCCCCATTTCTCCCTCGGTCAGTTTCCGGGTGTCCATCTGTTGCTCCCCCCCCCCCCAATCTCTCTCTGGCCATGAAGGAAATTGCATTTAAGAAGCAACTCAATGTGTTACTTCTGAAATGCTGAATGTGCTTGGCTTCTAAGTCATCTCTGGAAAAAGTCTGCTAGCTCTGACATTGACCTCTAAGCGGATGAAAGGGAAATTGCAGCCCTAGGTTACTGAACTTAAAGCCTGCTGCTCCTCTCTGCCCTGTTCTGAAAACCTCTCCCTTTCTGTTTGCAGCTGAGAGAAGCGAACAACACGAGAAGAGAACCATTTGATGGAAGAAAATAAAAAGCAAGAAAAGACCAAGAAGGAAGCTGCTCAGAAACAGGTGAGTTGTTACGTCTCTCTCCTCAAACGGAGTACCTCCTTCTGAAAAACCTCTCCATCAGGCTACACCTTCTCCCTTCTTCCCTCCGTCATTCACCTCTGTTCCCCAGGTAGGTGTGTTCAGTATAGTCTCCTTATGACTGAGTGTGGGAGTTCCTCCCTAGATTAACCTCATGGATTAGCCTAGAGCCAATAACCCTGCAGGCAGCACACTGCCAGGTGTATGGACCCTATTTAAAGACAGATTAGAGCTGGCACACTAGCTACACACACTGCTCTGTTGGAAACACTAGCCTGGCTCTGGTAACCAAGGAGATGTTGCTGTCGCACGCCATTCGCACAGTCATACAATTGTACACACAGGCATATAAAAACACAATGCTATGCGCAAACGCAAACTCGAGCCCGACAGTTAAATCAGTTGACAAATATTATCGGCCGATATTAGCCCTTTCACAGAAATATTTGTTTCGAGCTTTATTCCACAGATAAAGCGTGGATATTATATACATAGAATGAACAAATTCGCTTTCAATGTTTGCCCGAGGGGGGCGCTCTGTGAGCTGCTCCTTGAACATCCTTCAGGACGTGAGCGTGTGCATGGTGGTTTTTCACAGCCAGCGAAGGCTGAGGAAATAATCAAAAGTACCCGTTACCAAGCAAGGAGCCCCTGTCCTCATTGTATGCTCACTTAGCTAGCCAGCAAGGTAGTTAGCCTAGCTAGCTAGCAATCTGTGCTACCTATGTGCGACTGGACTGGCGCCAAAGTGAACACTGACTCATCCGTGATACATCCCTGAACGTGTGACTAAAACCAGTGCGGCAAACATTTTCCTGCGTGAATGTTTTCAGTCATCAGCGCATGCCATCTGCAGTTGAAATATGTTGCCAAATACATACATTTTGTATTGAATAACGGTATAATTTACATTATGGTTTCAGTAAGAAAACATTTTCGCAATGAACATCTAGCGCGGGCTTGTCATAACAAGCTCTTGTTGCGAGGTTGCCATAGTGGTTCTTTACTTGACTGTTTAAAGCACTGTAGTGAATCTACTCAATACATATGCTGACATCTAGTGGCGACATTAGGAACTCTTTCAGACATTCTTGTTTATTAGTGTGCTTGTCGTGCTTCACTTCTGCATTCTTATCCACTGCCATAGATGGACACAACTTAAAGATGTACCTAAGGTCAACTGAATAATTTTTTTATTTACTTTTGTATTCATAGAGGGTATAGTGGCTTTTTGGTGGTTGTCATGTAGGCCACAAATAAAATGTTCTTAAATAATGTTCATTTTAATATTTGGTTAAATCATCATTTAGACTCTGTTAATCCTTTTGGAGTGCAATTTGTGAAAAATATATTTTTCATTCTGCCTCCTAAAAGAAAAAAAACTTATTGGCACGTATGTCAGTGACCTTTGCCTCCCTAGTATCGGTATCGGACCCACAAATCCCATATTGATCGGACTGCTAACACACACATTTGCACTCAGACAGATTAGACAGACAGCCTGTAATTATCACTTCCACTAGCCAGCAGCCGTGCCAAGGCACTTTATAGCAGGCGTCTTCCCAGGTGGGGCTGTTTGGGCCTTGAAGACTGAGGCGTTTTACCTTGGGTGTCTAATCAGGCCCACACAGCCTACTGCCAGTTATGTCTCAATGTCCCACATCCCTACATTTTCAGCTAATTTCAATTGGCTTTTCATTTAAGATATTTGCCCATTCGTTGTATGAATATGCGATTGTGGGCTGCATCCAATTTGGCAGCCTGCAATGTGATGAAGTTCTACTGGGAATATCATTTCTCATGTTTACTTTGGTTATGAGTTTAACAGTTTCCTTCCCTGTTGTGTAAACGTACATACATTCCTTCCTGTAATGCACTAATGTTTTAGTTAATGACAAACTTTTATGACACACCATTTTGCTAGCTCCACATTAATCATTGAACAAAAACAACTTTACGTTTACAGCTGTTGACTTCTCTCTCCCTGTGTGTCTTCTAGGCTGCTGACACGAAAACCAAAGGTGAGTGGAATGACTAACTGCCACTCATAGCCGCACAGCTTTTTAAAAGTGCATGAAAATGATTGACACACACGGCCCTAATCGGCTCTGATTTTTAAGGGAGTTCATATGAGCCACAAAGGCGTATACATACAGATAAGGGCTGTGTAGGAGCAGGCCCAGCATCGTCTAACATACAGATACACAATGACTTCTCCTCTGAGCTCAGCAGTGCTGGCTAATGATTTGTGGAGAAGGCGCCCAGATGGGAGCTCCTAACGGGGGGAGGGGGTTTGGGAGGGTAAGGTGTTCAGTCAGTTCCAGGGGTGACATTATTTAAGGGGCATCTTGCCTTCTACGGTGACTTGTTCCGCTCTCTCCCAGCAGCATGTGTGCTCACATCGGTAGTACGTATGCTATTTCTGCGTGTGTTTCCATTCAGCACATTTTTAATTTAACCTTTATTTAACTAGGCAAGTCGGTTAAGAGCAAATTCTTATTTACAATGACCACTGCGCCGCTCGGTCCCCCACGTCAAACGTTTCCTATTGTATTTAGCCAACAAATGAGTCTAGTGTGTGTGAAGAATGTGTGTCATTGCGTGTGAATAAGCCAGGGGGTCGTTGTTAATGCGTGTAGGTGTTAAACCCCTGCAGGCAGGCATTAGACAGATGGGGCCAGGGCTTTGGTCCACTCTAAAGCCCATTAGAGCATCTGTTCAGTTTGCGCTGGTCAGCACCTCGCCCTCTAAAAGGTGTGTGTGTCCTGTTTGTGTTACCGGGGATTGGCCCCAACACACCCCAACAGCTAACCGCCCTCGCCAATAGGCATTGGGGTTTGGCCCGACGTCCGTTTGCGTTGTGTAGAGGTCAATGGCACTTTCTTGACCTCGTTAAGGTCTGTCTAATTATCTCTGGGGGAGACTCTGTGCTCCGTCTGTTGGTGAGTCACCAAGCGAGAAGGAACCATTTTAAGCCGAGGGGTGACTTAGGGTGTCCAACAGCAGACTGAGAAGGTAATACCAGCAGACTGAGAATCCGTAATACCCGGGTATGCCTGACGCATTCTCTACCCAGCCCTGGTGTAATCAGAAAAACAGCGCCTGCCTTTATAATGTATTCAAGAACAAACTTAATGCGTGTCAATCTTTTACCTACGTTTCCCCTTATTAAGGCTTCAGTTCGGCTGGCTGCTAGCCGATGTCGGCTAGGCGACCCGAACGAGTGTACTTGCATACTCCCTTAAAAGTCCTTTGATGAAAAGGGGGGGGGGGGAAAGCAACAATAGTGCGGTTTGTCCATTTGAGACGCCGTAGCCAGTTTACACCATCTTAAAATAGTCAGAATTAATTTAAGAGCTCTTAGTTGTGCAATTTTACATCTAAGTAAGATGTTTTGTGTAGTATTTCTCAATGAGAAATGCATGAAAAGGAGTTGTCTCTTGTTGAATGACAAGTCTTTATTGAAGAATCACTGTTGACCAATCACAGACGAAAGGGCGTAGACTTCGGCTACTGACTAGAGAGAGAATTCTGTGCCCGAACAGCCCCATAAAACTGTACCAAATGAACAAAAACGTCACAATGCCGTCATTATATGCACTTACTCTACCGAACTGTTTTCGGTAGAAAAACTGGGAAGCATGCCACCTTTACCCCATGCTGTTTTCTCCCCTTCCCAGGAGACCGCCCTGCTACCATGGCAACCCAACAATTTGCCACGGCGACTGACATATTTACAAGGTGTCACTGCGGTGACAGGAGAACTGCATTATTTCCACCCGGGAAACCGGACGACATCACATCGTAATATGCATATTGGATTAATTTGCAATTTCACATTCAATTAATTGTCAACACTTTTTAGTCGGATTTCTTAAATCGCAATCTAATTGGGGGATAATTGACTTTGGGGGGGCACCGTCGCCTTTCTGTGTCTAACTGCAACATTAATAAATACTCTGTAAATGAATAGTGAGTGAATGGATCCTGGTTTATGGATGCGAAGGATAATTGTTTTGTCTCTTTGCTTGCATGTCAAGTAGAGGGGGTTGATTTAGGAGTAGAGAGGGGGATGAAGTGGAAGGGAGGGGACAGAGAAGTGGGGGATATTTTCTGCTTGTATTCATGTTGGATTATCACTCACACGCTGCAGACAGAGGCAATTCAATATACCCTCCGTTACATCACAGCTGAGAGGGCTCATGTCACATTTAGAGGCAGATTAATAGAAAAGCGTATGTGCTGATATTAATGGCATTTAAAGATTAGGCTTTGCATGGGGGAGAGGGTATGTGTTGCTGAGCAGGACTGCCTGGTGTGTCTGGAAGAGGCAGCCCTCCTGTCTTCTGCTTCAGGTCACATTCTGCCTTTTCATGTCCAAACCACCAACACCACTCTGCCATTTTTGTGTGTTGACGAGGATATGCTGACAAATCATATCTACGTGGGAAGCATTGGCTCAGTGGTATACACATGACTCCTAAGGCACGTGGATTGAAGCTGTCCTTGTGCACAGATCTAGGATCACCTTCTCACCATAGCGTGTAGAGAACACACCTGACCTTAGATCAGTCTTTGGGCAACAATCTCCTTTGGATACACTGTATGGATAAGGGAGGACTGACTGAATCGTATCTAAGTGTGGGACTTTGGCTTAGTGTTATCTACCCATAGTTAACTGCAGTGAATTCTAACAAGCTGTCTCTATGAATCGTATCTATGGATCAACCAGACTCCTAAAGCATGTAGAAAGTGTGGCGAGAATGAGTCAACACTGCTGAGATGAGCCCTCTGCTCATTAGTGTGTGTGTCGGGGCTCAGGGCGGGGTGGTGGGTCACAGGAGGCCCGCAGAGCAGAGGTGCATTAGGCATCTCCATGGTGACGGGCGGCGGCCTAGTACCCAGGGAAGGGTGAGGGGTGGAAAGCTGTGCCTTTTAGTGTCTCAGTGTGTGTGGGGGTCTCTGACCTGCTACACGATTTACTACTGACAGATGGAACCTCAGACACCCCCCCCCCCATGGCACACACTCTCACAAGAGACTGTCTGGGTGTATCTTAACAAGCAACCATCAACACTCAAAGCTACTGATCCTGCTGTACCGCTAAAGTCTATAGCCCCTCTTAACCTTTAGTACTGTCAGTCCTCTCAACTACCCTGTGTCCACTTAAACAAGGCCACTAAACACACATACACCTCATCGGTCAGATGGTTTAGTTAAGTCCCTACATCACTATTTTCCAATGCTTGGATATGAAAAAGTATGGCTTTTCATGAAGTCACATTAACATTTGATTTCCAATGAGAGTCATGTATATAACTCCATACAGGATGCAGATAAACCTCTTCTGTAGTTCACTTATGTGTTCTACACACAGCCCTCCCCACTATAAACACGGTCACATATTAAAATGCGTCCTCATCACACAATAGCAGCACGTAGCTAACCTCTGACATGGACGATTCCCAGAACCCTTCAAAGCCAGGCACACTCCATAACCGAGCCAATGGCTCCTTATGCACCAGGGCCTGCCCTCTTGACCATCATCCTTTTCACTCAAGCTTTTTCATCTCTTTCGGCTTAGTTAACCATTGAGTGGGGGACAGGAGGCCAAAATTACAAGTTTGGTTAGGAGTGCTTCTCCTCCCTTGAGGGTTTAATGGAATTTACAGTGTGTCTCGTTATAATGGTTTATTTAATTGACTCTCCTTTGAACATCAAATAGTGTTTTTAAGGCTTTAGCGACCTGAAAAGGTCTAGTATTGCAGTTTGTTTGCGCTCCTTCTCTTTCATTCTCTCTCGTTCTCACACTCTAATTTGCGCGCGCTCTCTAATTCTCTATACCATTCTCGATTCATTCCATCTTTCATTCTCTCTCTTTACTTTGCCTCTTGCTCTGGGTGTTCCTACGATCTCTCAATCTCCCCTCTAAGTCTTTGGGTGTAGGACAATGTCACACGTATCACCTGCTATCTCTCCCATCAGACATACAGGGGAATCTCCCATATATATAGAAGAGAAAAAATCTCTCACACAAGTGATGGCGCTAGAGAACTTGACTAGACAGCATTTTGATATCGCTTTCTCTCATCCTGGTGAAGGGATTTTGTTTCGCCTCAGAAAATCTCCCGCGAAGCGCTTTAGCGTACGTTATGGATTAAAAAACCAACTCTTTCCCCCCAAAATAAAAGGAGTAATGTTTTGCTAGATCTCTTTTTATTTAGAGCCGAGAGACGTCGTATCGTAGCCGCCATTTATGCTCACACACATGCTTGTGTGCACACACACACACAGCTACTCTCTCCTGAGTAAACTCTTTTTCACTGAGTTATTAAATGCAGATTATTCCAAAGATGGATACACAATACCCAGCTGGCTGGAATAACAACCGTAATTTCCCATCATAGACCAGATAAACTGTGATCATTTACACGCACAACATAGTGCTTTAATAGCTTTTTTATTGTGTTGTAAAAGCACCAGTGTTGTCCTAAACAGAGGCTACTGGAGAATAGAGTGGAAACGCACACACCCAACCAACCCCCCCCTCAGATATACTCGCATAATGTGGGATATCCACACTCACAATGTACACCCGCACACCCTCCCACCACGTCATAGAAGCTGTGATTCATAGGGTGTGTGTGTGTGTGTGTGTGTGTGTGTGAGGCTGCCGGCCCAGTAACAGCCCAGCAGTCCATCTGCTTCCTCTAATGGATTCAGAGCAGCAGTGAACAATGAGAGAGACCGAATTGGATGAACGAGGGGGAGGGAGCACTAGAGAATAAAAGGGAGGGAGGGCGAGGGACAGGTTGAAGGGAGAGAATGAAATGGCTGAGCGGAGGGTGAAACGAAACAGGAGAGGGTGGACATTGTAAAAGGCAAGCGCGAGGAAGGAGAGAGAGAGGAGCAGGACGAAGGAGAGTGAGAGAGCCGAGGGGGGTGCGTGGTGAGGACACAGCACCCTGCCTACTGATTGGCTGTGACTGCGTCAGGCGGGCTGAGGCTGAATTTAATCAGATATGTGCGTCACCAGCTGCCTGCTGCAGCGCCCAACCAGCTCGCTAGCTCCTGCTGCTGGAGGGGCCAGCTCTGCCCAGAGATGGAGGTAGATCAGCAGGCAGTATGCAGTTTATGAGCGAGAGAACCTCGTTGTGTATGCGCATATTTGAAAGTATATTGAGTGTGTGTGTCAGAGGCACAGGGGTGCACAGCTCATGTGCAGAGGGTGCTCTGTTTATAGAAACGGTGTTGGCAGTGGGACAGGCCTTTGGCAGGCAGAGGGAATACGTGGGCCTGCCTGCAGTGTTTGCTTTAACCCCCGCTGTTGCAGCACAGGACAGCTAGTCAGCCACATCAGGCCTCTACTGTTCATGTGTGGGATTCTACACAGTCACACCCTGTTAGATTCTCGCTCTATTTTCTCTGGAGCCACAACTTGGAAAACCATGAAAAAATGACAAAAGCTGCAGTTGTCCTAATTGGTCAGACTGATATGACCTCGAATGTCATTGTGTGCATTTGTATGTTCCCATGTGTGTCGTGACAGAGTCCTCACAGTGGCTCCTGTGTTCCCAGAAGAGTGAGAGATCTGTTGCCTGGTTGCTAATCTGCATCTCTCCTGTGCCAATCCCTTCGCTCTCTCCCGTCCCCCCTCTCTCTCTCTCCTTTCTCCCCCCTGAGGCATACCTGCCAGCCTGTTGTTTTTAAAACCAGCCTATGCATTCTCCTCTGTAGCCACCTAGGGAGTATAGAACCACAACAAACCGTATTCACATTCACCAAACTGATGTAGCAGCTCATGAAGGTCATAAAGTATTGAGAGACAATATGGCTGCCATGCTTTTCTAGTCAGCATGGACAGTGAGCACACATACCATGTCAGATATGCAGGGTGTTAACCTCTTTCCAATGCAGTTGCGTAATGCGCACCCACACACTTGTGCTACATAAGCCTTGGTGCAGACACACACACTTCCGTAAGCCTCTGTGCCGTTTCCCCTCCAGCCCTCGCAGGCAGCTCTTAGCCTGTCCAGCCTCAGCCTCCTGCTCACCCAGAGGGCTCAGCTAAGCTCCTTTAGACACAGTAGGCAGACACAGTAGGCAGACACAGTAGGCAGACACAGTAGGCAGACACAGTAGGCAGACACAGTAGGCAGACACAGTAGGCAGACACAGTAGGCAGACACAGTAGGCAGACACAGTAGGCAGACACAGTAGGCAGACACAGTAGGCAGACACAGTAGGCAGACACAGTAGGCAGACACAGTAGGCAGACACAGTAGGCAGACACAGTAGGCAGACACAGTAGGCAGACACAGTAGGCAGACACAGTAGGCAGACACAGTAGGCAGACACAGTAGGCAGACACAGTAGGCAGACACAGTAGGCAGACACAGTAGGCAGACACAGTAGGCAGACACAGTAGGCAGACACAGTAGGCTGACACAGTAGGCTGACACAGTAGGCTGACACAGTAGGCTGACACAGTAGGCTGACACAGTAGGCTGACACAGTAGGCTGACACAGTAGGCTGACACAGTAGGCTGACACAGTAGGCTGACACAGTAGGCTGACACAGTAGGCTGACACAGTAGGTCCTGCTAGTACCGACTGCTAATACCACTCAGTCTGGTCAAGGCTTGATTAGAGGGCTGTTATCTCTGGCGAACTAATAGACAGAAGAATGCACAGGGTCAGGCAGAGGTGAGTGTGTGTGTGTGTGTGTGTGTGTGTGTGTGTGTGTAAGAACCTGCCCTTTCATGTTGTCTGGGCTGTCTGTCGGTGGTGTTCATGCACAGGTCGGCTCATAAGGAATGTTATTACTAACCATGTTTCGCTTGATTTCTCCTTAGAAAATAAGGGCTATGTTTTCAATCCATGTTATACGGGTGTCAGATATTTGGGGTATAACGTTTTTTAGAATAAAACCTTGCCTGGTTGCTCTAGGGTTAGAGGTCATTTGATGTTTCAACCTATGAACATCAGTTCAAATCAACCTATGAACATCAGTTCAAATGATCAGTGTGTTCATGTCATACTCAATCAGGGAAATGATAACACATTCAGGGGTGCACAGCTCATGTGCTCTGGGTGCTACAACCAACAATGTTGTCTTGCAAAGTACAGTGGATTAGTGATGTGTGCTGTGCAGAATTAGCTAATACCTTGCTTCCTGTGTTGTGTTTGTGTCCTCCTCCAGTGCCAGAGCCAGCTAAGCCCAGCCCCGGTCCCCTCCACCACCCCACCACCAGTGTGACCCTGCCCCAGGCCTCACATCCCCCCTCCTCCTCCTCTTCAGTCAGAACCAATGGGAAGCGCGCCCCCCCTAGCACCCAGCAAACACCACAGCAGCTGACCCCTCCGCCGTCGTCCTCAGGCCCCCGCTACCCGCCCCGTGAGGTTCCCCCGCGTTTCCGCCAGCAGGAGCACAAGCAGCTACTGAAGAGGGGCCAGCCACTGCCAGCCGGAGCCCTGAGTAGCCTCACCGTGACCCCTGCCTCTGACCCGCTCATCTCCGGTGCCCCCCCTTCTTCCTCCTCCGCAGGCAAGCGCCACACAGGTCAGTTCCCTGCTTATTGCGTCTTACCCTTGGCTAGATCTGTTTCCTCAGTAGGAATGTGGCCCGTTTCTGTGTAACTTGATAGAGAAGCTGATGTTACTAAATTGGTCCCATGAAATGAAGTGTCGCAGGTCATCATGGTAGATGGATGAGGCTGTTCAACACAGGGCTCTACGCTGACCTTTACAAGGCACACGTGTGCGCTTAACTTGAAAAATTGTAGGAGCACACAAATATATTTAGGAGCGCAGTGAATAGTATTTAAGATATTAAAACTATAATCCCCAAAATCCCTAGGTGTGCTAGAATTCAAATTCCAGGTCGACAGCAAAATATTTAAGGCACATATGCGAGTAAAATGGTCTCTGTGTTAGTGCCCTGCAACAGGTTGAGGAATGGGGCGAATCGCAAATTCGTATGATGGGTCCATATGTGGGTCAGTCCGAAACCTTGGTGTTACTCGGGGCAGGTGATATTACCCCTGTTCTCGCTCTGTACTAATCCACTGACATTAGGGAATTGATGATGGTGTGTTACTCTGAGATTCTCCTCCACTCTGACCCATTGGTTCACCTGTGTTTCTACAGGGGCTCTGTGCACTGCAGATAGGCTTTAACTTGACGCTGTAGAAATATGGCCGTGATGGTGTTTAGCCGCTGAGTGTAGATGCTGTGGAGACTGGAGAGCACTCAGGACCTGTACCGCCCGCGGTCACCTTTTTTTAATGAACTCACCAGTGACCGGATCTGTGGACCGCGTAGAGAAACATGTCAGGCCAAGAGACCCACTCTGCCAGTGGGCTTTAATTTAGAGCGAAAGAGAGAGGTGAAGTGGACAAACAATATGAGCCTTGAGTAAATGTCTCTCCTCCAGTGAGGGAGTGGGAGGCGTGCGGTCTCTGCAAGCTGTCTGGTGAACCACTGTTAGCCTACCGTCTTTCCTTTTTAAGCCTCAACCCTGCAGCTTTTCTCTGACCACCGGTCTTCACATCCCAATGGAAGGTATTTCAACCAACACCTCTAGTATATGTTGTCTTTAAACTCAGAACATGCACAGATGAGCACACCGTGAATTGTTGTACGACACTTTGAGGACGAGGCGGTGTCTGTTCACATACTTTTTTATTTTACTCCAATTTCTCTCCTCGGTGGTGCTGTCTTCCATTACTGTCTGACATGTTTACTCTGAGGGGGCTGCCTGCAGCTTCACTGTAAACAGAATTTCTCTGCAGAACCCTGGGCAGCACAGGGCATTACAGACACATGTCGCCACACACACACACACACACAGTGTGTGTATATGCACTCAAGCACACACACGGATGGTCTGATATCCAATGTTTTTTTTAACTGACTGGCTGGACAACTCTCCCAGGGGCCCTCTGCACAACACGGCCCCAGGCAGGAGAGGCCCAAGCTGGGGAAGGCTTTAAGTCCCTGGGGTTTCTGATCAACTGTTCTTCCCTCTGGCTGTCTGCCTTGTCATACCATGAATAGCTTATTTCTTTACTGCTGTACTCCACTGCCAATTATGGAAAGAGATACAGCATTAGTCTTGGCACTGAGGAACACAGGTTTTTGTACGGATGCAGTGTTGGAAAGTATGCATTTGATTTGGTGTCTAGCTGTGTTCTCTGAATTTTAGGAGGAAAACGTCATTTTTCCTGCCAGCATGGTACAAAATTCATGCAAACATGGGCCAATCTAATTTGTCCCCAGGCTGAATGTGAGAGACTGTATGTAGATGAGCTCTGTCTTTGGGGTCAGCTTCCCTTTGACCTCCCTGCTGGTGTAGCCACCCTTGTTTCAGAGGGGACACAGGCGCTTCCCGCCCCAGAGGCCTGCTGTGGCTGTACTACAGGAGTCAGTCACTGCCTTGATCTAGTTACATCCTCTCTCATCTGTCTGCCCACAGGCTCAGCTGGCTATAATCACAATCAACCAATCAAACAATTCAATAATGAATATTTTTTGTCTGACCAAATGGACACAAACACATACGTCGTAGGCCTATTTCTATTTCCATTGTGGTCCTCTTTAGACACAACCCAACCTCCACACCACAATGTCTTGAGACACAATCTCAACCCCCCACTCTCTCCAATACAACAGCTGATGGCATTACAACTCAGTGAGTGCTGCAGCCTAGCCTGTCTGGCCTTTCTCTAGTAGCATAGCAGGTGCTACAGTGGGGGTCTGAGATGCAAGCCGTGCTGTGGGAAAAGCACTCAGTGGTCTACAACAGCTGGTTCATTCATGGCTCTCTGTCTCCTAAGCCCCCGGGTGACATAGCATGTGGCCAGAAGGCATACTGTTAGCTAGATGTTGTTAACACGCATTGGCCCTGCCGCCTTTCTCATTTGGCCCCTTGGCTTTGTCTTCAAACGCCTGGATGAGGTGGCATATTTGTTCTTTTGATTCCAGTTCCAGACGCTATTGTTTTGTCTGCGGATAAAGACCAATCCGTAACAAGTCCCATTGATGACTGTTCAGCCAGGTATTCCCATCAGTGATCAATGCCTGATGTGGTTTAGCTGTAAGGCGATTCCTTTGATCATTGTTGTCAGGGCCACGTAAGTGAACAATGTTCAGAGGTATATGCATGACAATGACTGCACTAGTCAATGGAGTTGGCTGAAGCACATGCTGTTCTCGAGCCAAACGAGGCTAGAGAGAATGCTAGCCCTCTCGCTCGCTCGCTCTCCCCTCTCTCTCGCTCGCTCTCTCTCTCTCGCTCGCTCTCCCCTCTCTCTCTCTCGCTCGCTCTCCCCTCTCTCTCTCTCGCTCGCTCTCCCCTCTCTCTCTCTCGCTCGCTCTCCCCTCTCTCTCTCTCGCTCTCCCTCTCTCTCTCTCCTCTCTCCCCTCTCTCTCTCGCTCGCTCTCCCTCTCTCTCTCTCTCTCGCTCCCCTCTCTCTCTCTCTCGCTCGCTCTCCCCCTCTCTCTCTCTCGCTCGCTCTCCCTCTCTCTCTCTCTCGCTCGCTCTCCCCTCTCTCTCTCTCTCGCTCGCTCTCCCCTCTCTCTCTCTCTCGCTCGCTCTCCCCTCTCTCTCTCTCTCGCTCGCTCTCCCCTCTCTCTCTCTCTCGCTCGCTCTCCCCTCTCTCTCTCTCTCGCTCGCTCTCCCCTCTCTCTCTCTCTCGCTCGCTCTCCCCTCTCTCTCTCTCTCGCTCGCTCTCCCCTCTCTCTCTCTCTCGCTCGCTCTCCCCTCCAGCCCCTAGTGGCCTCATTAGCCCAGACTCTGCCAGGGAACCAAGAGGAAACTACCTCTCCTCTCCGGTTTTAAATCCTCCTGTGCCCACTCTCACTCCTTTTCTCTGTCTCTCCATTTCTGGAAAACTAACCAGAATCTTTTGATCCCGGAGACCTGAACTCAGAAGTTCCTGAAAGGGGAAAGAGGGTCTATTTTGAGGACAAAGGGGATTAAATGGTGCGTTTACTGCTTGTGGTGCGTCACCGTGAGGTTTGGCTGGAGATAACGTGGTGGATTGGCGGTGTTGAATGAATGGGAGAATAATGGCGTCCGGTTCGGCCCCATTCGTATGGCTCTCTGCTGCATTTCACAGCTAGCTCCAAGGCTACGCTATTGCTCATGATGTTGGCCACAGGCACTTTATCCTTTTTGGTGCACCGTGTCTTTCTCTTCATACACACTCTCTCTCTGCTCTCGCTCTCTCTTCCTTTGCCACTGTCAACCCCTCCCCCTCTCCCTGTCACCCTGGCTTTCATAGGGAGAGAAAGGCGGTGTCTAACCTCTGGCTACCTGCCCGTGTTCCCCATGTGAGCTGCCTGCTAGCAGCATCCTCATTATCAGCAGCAGCCTGATCTCCCGGTAGTTGTTTCCCCGGCAGGGCTACTAGCATCACTGCCGCCTTGTCTTATTCCGAGTAGTAGACTAGTGCTCTACGATAGGAAGCTGAGCTGGTATGTGAAGTGTGTTCGTTGATGCAGATGTAGTGTGTGCGTGCTCTCACCGCACTGCATATTTGGTGCCAGGGAGCCGCAGCAGAGCCAAAGAATAGAAGCCCCTTTGTTTTGATTTCTGACGCCGCTATTCATTCAGCGTACACAATCGTACCCACTGCCCTCCTAATTGGGACCAGAATGGAAGCAGCAGAGACTGAATAGAACTGTCCCCCTTTTTTCCTTGTTGTTTTGTTATTGTCCCCCGTTTCTCACACGCACACACCTTTTTCCCCCGAAGCAGGAAGACGTCTCACTAATCTATTGGAATGCCTACCAGAAATAAGGTCGTGCAGAGTTGTAAGGAAAAGAGAGTGGGCAAGGTTGAGTAGACCTAAGAGACGTGACACACACGCACACACACACACAGTGACTCACACGCACACACTACGCAGCCAGCCTCAATTTCTTGGCATCATGTCAAGTAAGCAGTTGCGGCGCTTTGCAGCGAGCAGTAGCAGACATATTGAATGGCGGAGGATGGCGATGGCTGCTGCGTCTCCCCGCTCTGCGTAGCGCCTCACAGCATGGTGTTGCAGCAGCACCGCCTCTCTTCAGGTATTTTTCCGCTCTACCCCCTGACCCCCTTCTTTACAGCTGCCGTCAGCTCTTTTATCTCTCTCTCTCTACTCCAGGTTTTTTATTTTGTTTCGCTCGTAGAGTTGTCCGTGACGGAGAAAAATAGGGCTGAGCTGCACGCTTTTCTGTGTAGTATATGATGGATTTATCATGCAACCTATTTTTATGCCCCTTCAGAGAAAATGTGTGCGTGGGAGCGAGCGAGGGAGCGACTAAATGAAAGGGAGAAAGCAGAGGGCAGAGCGAGACGTTCTTGCTGCAGGCAGCAGCCTCTGAGCTCTTGGCTGAGTTTCAGGTCTGCCTGATAAAATGGCGTTCCTTGCTGCTCGGCGGGCTTGAAGAGACCCGGAGAGAGGGGGGGGGGCGCGCGACGCTAGTCTGTGTCAGAACCGCTGGTGCTGTCGTCCTCTCGCGCTCTCTCCTTCCTCTCACATATAAACAAAAACCTAGCAGCCTTGCAGGTATATGGATTGACATTGTTTTGCTGACGGCAACACCCACAATGAGCTTTTCTATGTTAGGTTAGCGGTTAGCTAAACGGTGCCAAACCTACCAAAGCAAAAGCCTGCCGAAGACACTGACTCTCTCCCACACCCACACAGGGCTCTCTGTTGGAACGACTCCTAAAATATGCAAATCATGCAAAACCTCTTTGGTTGTTGTGGGCGCTGGCCACTGACATTAGCTGTTATGTGTACTGACTTTGATGCATTTGTTTCTCGAAGGCAATGAGGAAGTGATGGTGGTTGTGGTTCTGTTGTGGGTTTAAGATGTATTAAATAGTCCCGGTGAGTAACAATGGAGAGTTATGATCAATGTGGTATGGCGATATGTGTTCCTAAGTGAACAACGCTATAGAAAAGTTGTCCCAAATGGCACCCTATTCCCTTTTTATAGTGCACTACTTTTGAACAGAGCATATAGGGTACTTGCATAAGGATCCATGATGTGCTTACATAAGGATCACTCAGCCTAATGCACGCTGGTCTGTCACTGTGCATTGTGGGATGATGCGTCTTGGACGGGCAGCTCAGCTTGACCCTAGATGCCCTAGATGTTTTCTATTTGTGCAGTTTTGAGAGGGGGAGAGGTGCAACCGAACAGCCTGCTCACTTGTTTTTTTTCTCTCATCAAAAATGTAGTAGGAGAAACTTTTAATGGGAAATCTTTTGCAACATTGTTGGAAGTTAGGATTTGAGATGGGAATTTTGTGGTACCTCTGTGGTTACACTTTCTAGGAAGTGTAGAGCTGATTGCAGGTTGTGTGTGTGCATGCGTAGAGCTATATAGCCTACAGTGTGTGTGTGTGTGTGTGTGTGTGTGTGTCTGTGCCTTTCTACACACACACACACACACACACTGACGACTCTTTGTGATAAGGCAGTCTGAGAAGAGGAGATAAGTATGTTGAGGGGAAAATTGCATTTGGAGGGACTCAGGCGTGTTGCGCAGTATCTTAAGCCTAACCACATATCTGTCAGTCAGTGTGTCTCAAACGGAAGCTAGTCCCCCCACTATTTGACAGGATTGTGTTGACCATAGCTTTATCTGTGATGGATAAACTCCAGGCAATTATGCAAATCACGGAACGATCTGATAGAATCCAATGGACTCCAATAGCGAGCTAATAGAAGGTAAGAATCTCTATTTGAAACGAGGCGATGACCAAATACGGCCTACCCAACTGTTTCACACACACGCATATTAATAAAACATTCTGTGACGCGTCAAAGGAAAGCCGGAGGCTATACGTTTTCTAAATGTCTAAGACAACTTTGACATTGAGAATGCTTTTGTGTCATAGATAATATAGCTAGCAATGGGATACCTTTCTTTTTGATATGACAATTGATGAGCTTATTGGATTTGTGAATTTCAAAAACAAATAGATTATAGTACAGCCTTCAACAATGTGCAGTTTCGTAACATAAGCAGGATTGAGGTCAGTCTCATTTCTAGGCAGTCTGAATTTACTCGATTGAAATAAATTGGCCCCCGACCCTGCTCTCAAGTAATGAAGGCGAGTGGGAACAGCAGTGTTCTTAGGTCCTCTCTGTAGATAAGACCAGTTTTTAGTGGTTTGCTTTGCATGGTGGTTGGTGGATCAATACCACCTCCTCCTCCTCTCCAGCAGCATTAATAAGGCCATTGATTAGCTGCCTCTCATTGATTCATTGCGGCCTCATGGCACGAAATGAGCCTATTATTAGTTGTTACCGGGACTGGTTCCGCTCATCGGTATTAGTGAGAGTATTGTGTGTCTGTAGGCTGAGGCTATGTTGCACAGTGTGGGCTCGACTTACACTACCGTTCAAAAGTTTGGGTTCACTTAGAAATGTCCTTGTTTTTGAAAGAAAAGCAACAAAAAATTGTCCATTTTAAAATAACATCAAATTGATCAGAAATACAGTGTAGACGTTAATGTTGTAAACGGCTATTGTAGCTGGTAATGTCAGATTTTTAAAAAGATTTTTATGGAATATCTACGTTTATCAACAACCATCACTCCTGTGTTCCAATGGCACGTTGTGTTAGCGAATCCAAGTTTATCATTTTAAAAGGCTAATTGATCATTAGAAAACCCTTTTTGCAATAATGTTTGGACACCTGAAAACTGTTGTTCTGATTTTAAAGAAGCAATAAAACTGGCCTTTAGATGAGTTGAGTATCTGCAGCATCAGCATTTGTGGGTTCGATTACAGGCTCAAAATGGCCACAAACAAAGAATTTTCTTCTGAAACTCATCAGTCTACTCTTGTTCTGAGAAATGAAGGATATTCCACTCACCAGTCTCAATGTCAACAGTGAAGAGGTGACTCCGGGATGCTGGCCTTCTAAGCAGAGTTCCTCTGTCCAGTGTTTGTTATTTTGCCCATCTTAATCTTTTGTTTTTATTGGCCAGTCTGAGATATGGCTTTTTCTTTGCAGCTCTGCTTTAGAAGGCCAGCATTGCGGAGTCGCCTCTTCAATGTTGACGTTGAGAAAGGTGTTTTGCGGGTGCTATTTAATGAAGCTGCCAGTTGAGGACTTGTGAGGCGTCTGTTTCTCAAACTAGTCGCTCTAATGTACTTGTCCTTACTCAGTTGTGCACCGGGGCCTCCCACTCCTCTTTCTATTCCTGTTAGAGGCATTTGGCGCTGTTCTGTGAAGGGAGTAGTACACAGCGTTGTACAAGATTTCTTGGCAATTTCCCACATGGAATAGCCTTCATTTCTCAGAACAAGAATAGACTGACGAGAAACAAAAAATGTGCTATTCTTTCAAAAACAAGGACATTTCTAAGTGACCCAAACTTTTGAACGGTAGTGTATATCTTGTTTTTCTCCCTCTTCTGGTGTGAGGACATATATTAATAGGAGCATTTTTTTGTGTTCTGGTTATTATGCTGTTTTATGATTTATTTTCTTAGTTTTTTCAGTGTGTGTGAAGGAAAGAAATATAGAATTGAAGACGGCAGAGTTTTAATGTGCGTACTCTGCAGTCTCCACAGTGTCGGAGTGTAGCTGTGTCTAGCAGCCCAGACCTGGTAGTGCTTTGTGGGGACCTGCTGGAGCATAGGGAGTGATAGATGAGGAGCCATCTTGGTTTCATTTCAATAAATGAGCAGCTTTCCACTTGGGCTTCCCTTCACGGCCACAGCTAGGGGAGACTAATGGGCCTCTCAGTTCAGGGGGAGAGAGTAGGGAGGGAAGGAGGGAGAGGGAGAGAGCAGGTGGGAGGGAGGGTTCCATTTCACCCACTCACATAGAGGAAGGAAGGAGGGCTAGTGGGAGTGAAAGTAGGAGAGGGAGGGCTCCTATCTCTCACCCAGTCACTCCACATCTGACTGCACCAAAGCAGGAATATATGGATATGCCATAGCTAATAAGATATGGGGCATGGTCTGCTGTACATTCTGATTAAGGCAGGCATATGACTGGAGAACAGACCAAGAGAGCGTGACCATTGCTCTCCTCTCACTGCTGCCAAGTCGGATGATAACAATTTAACCAACCAAGGAGATACAGTACAATGACTTCCTCCAGGAGCTGAGGGAGTTTATTACATGGTGTTCTCTCTGTTTCTCTCTCTCAAATGTTTTCTCCAGGTTAAATACATCTTTCTCTCTTTTTCTCCTCCAGACCTGCCCTTCCAGAGTGGTCCTGGTGCCCAGCATGAGAATCCCCACTGGGGAGCCTTACCACCAGCCACCGACCGCAGCAGCAGCACCACCAGTAGTAGCTGGGATCAAGTGATCATCGACGGGAGCGACACCGAGGCCTGGCCCTCAATCAGTCGCAGCAGCGTCAGCCGACCAGCGAATCCTCCAGAATGTGCCACAGCCGCTGACTGTACGAACCCAGAGACCAGCAGCAACATGAGCATGGCCGCGGGGGTTACTAGCCAGCAGGCCCACTACCCCTCCTCTCTCAAAGCTAACGTCGCTAACATAGCTAGCATGATGCAGCCTAGCGGTGGCCAGGGAGTTGGAGCCATCGGCAGCAGGGGCTGGGGCTCCGGACCAGGACCCATCTCCATGGGCCCCACTGAGGGAGCCGCCAAACCCGACGGCCTTGGGCCCAACCTGGGTCGGAGTGGAGGAGCACCCAGCTGGAACTCCCAGCCCAGCTTTAGCCTGAACCTGAACCCCAACGCCAACCCCTCGGCCTGGCCCGTGCTGGGGCAAGAGGGGGCTGGAGGTGGCCCGAACCCCGCCCCACTACCACCCAACGGTATCCTGGGCAATGGGAGCCTGGGAGGGGACGAGAACAACAGCAGCAGCACCTGGGGAGGCATGATGAGCCCTGATGCCCCGTCCTCCAATAAGAATGTGTCTTTCAGCAGCATGGAACACCCCAACCTTAACACTGACGGACAAAACAGCCACCACACTAAGCAGCCCCTCAGCCCCATCCACGGGCTGCCCGGCTGGGGAGGCCAGTCCCCTACTGAGTCCTCCCAGCTCAACGGAGACGCAGGGAGCTCCGTCTGGGGCAACGAAGACACCAAGACATCCGCTAACTCCTCCTCCAAGAACTCAGGCTGGGACTCAGCACCCTCCGGAGGCATGTCCGGCTGGGGCCACTCTGGCAGCGGAGGAGGCGGGAGTGGCAGTGGAGAAGGAGGCTGGGGAGGAGACTGGGGGAAGCACTCCAGCGGTGGAGGAGAGGTCAAAGGAGGCTGGGATTCCTCAGATGGCCCAGCCCAGGACCAGCAGGTGAGCTCCTGGGGCCAGCCAACCCCGGCCCCGGCTAGTGAGGGTAGCGGGAGCGGTGGCAGCGAGGGGCACATCCATCGCAGGGATCAGACTGGCAGCGAGGACGGAGGTCCCCCTCCCCTGTCTCGGCAGGACCTGGACCCCCGTGTGCTCTGCAACACAGGCTGGGGCCAGACGCCCGTCCGCCAGCACACCTCCTGGGAGATGGAGGAGCAGCGTGCCGCCAACGATAGGAAGACCAGCGAGATGAGGGGAGGCGGTGGAGGGGACACATGGAGGGGCTCCAACAGCCCCTCTTCTGGATCCCCACCGGACCCCCGGAACGGGGGAGCCAACCCCAGCCTGGGACCATCTCAGAGGCCAGGCTCAGGGGGCCCCGGAGGCAAGAGTGAGGGCCCTTCAGGCTGGGGAGGCCCTCCACCCTCAAGCTGGGGGGAGCAGCCTGTCAACAAGGCCCCCAACGGTTCCGTCAGTGGCTGGGGGGACCCCATGGCCCAAGGCCCCAATACCACAAACAATGGCCCAAAGAGTGGAGGTCAATCCTGGGGTGTCCCTGAGGAGAAATCCTCCCCTACCTGGGACGACGGGCCAGCCAAGACCCAGCAGAACCTAACCCAGAGCTGGGGAGAGGGGCCCAAGTCCTCCTCCCACGGCTGGGGCTCCGGCCATGGAAGTGGCAGCAATGGATCCAACGGCTCCAACGGCGGAGAGTGGAGAGAACCGGCCGAGGTGAAGAAGAATGGGTCCTCCAGCCACATGTGGGAAGGAGAAGGAGGAAATGGACGAGGAGGAGGGTGGAAGGACAGCCCCAGAGGGGGTGGAGGAAATGGGGGCGGCTGGGGGTCGAAGCCTGCCCCTGCTGTTGGTGGCTGGGGGGAGACCCAGAACCAGCATCCCAACGGCCCAGCACCAGGATGGGGCTCCAAGCCCCAGGAATGCCCCAGCGGCCCAGCACCAGGATGGGGCTCCAAGCCCCAGGAAAGCCCCAGCGGCCCAGCACCAGGATGGGGCTCCAAGCCCCAGGAAAGCCCCAGCGGCCCAGCACCAGGATGGGGCTCCAAGCCCCAGGAAAGCCCCAGCGGCCCTGCACCAGGATGGGGCTCCAAGCCCCAGGAAAGCCCCAGCGGCCCTGCACCAGGATGGGGCTCCAAGCCCCAGGAAAGCCCCAGCGGCCCGGCACCAGGATGGGGCTCCAAGCCCCAGGAAAGCCCCAACTGCAATAGTGGAGGAGGTGGACCAGGAGGAGGCAGCATGGGGTCCTGGGGCGGCCCTGCATCTGTAAGGCAGAGTTCCAACCCCGGCTGGGGCCCGGGGAGCTCCGGAGCCAAACCCGACCCAGCGATGGAGCCCACTGGCTGGGAGGAACCCTCTCCTCCCTCCATCCGCCGCAAGATGGAGATCGATGACGGCACGTCCACCTGGGGAGACCCCAGCGCCTACAACAAGACCGTGAATATGTGGGACCGCAACAACCCCACTGGAGGTAACGGTAACCAAGGGAGCAACCCCACCCAGCCGCCGACCAGCAAGAGTAGCGGAGGCTTGACCGTCAACAACAGCCACAACAACCACTCCTCCGTCCCCCCTAGCAACAACAACCACCACCACATGAACCACCACCACCTGCACCACAGCCAGCCCCACGGCAACAACAATGGATCCGCCAACACCGCCGCTCCGCACCAGGGCGGAGGACCCCAGGGCAGACCACCTATGGCCAACCCAGGTAAGAAACCGACCCCATTCACTGTCTGAAATGTCTGTTAAACTGGTTATTCTGCACCGCTGTAATGTATTGTGGTATTCGCCCTGTGATTCACCTATACTGGAAAGACTGCAAGTGACAGACTTGTGCCGTATGTCTAAGGATATATCCAACGTTCAAGTATATATTTTGTCATTGAATATTAGTGCAGTGCGATTAACTGAAATGTTTTATTAATCGTTTTTAAGCAACTAATTGAGCGACATGGTTCAATGATTTTAAATTCCATTTGGTTTGGGGGGTTTCTGTGAGCTCAATGCGCACACAGCACAGTTTCTTTAGATATGGAACAGACGAAGCCCGAGCTGTGCGATGTGGGAGGGAGTTTGGTAATTACCTACAGTGATCATAATCCATTGGGTGCCTACTTGTCCGGTCTGTTTCTTTTACACCTGCTACATAAGAGACAGAAGAATGTGTGATCAAGAGTGATAGAGAGCAAGTTGCATAGCAGTTCTCTAACTGAAAATACATGATCTAAATGATTGATAGTTGGTATTCAGCAGTTGTGCCTTATTCACTTTGAAGAACTACTAAAATAGTGATTTTTGTCAGACAATACAGGCATCAGCTCTATAGAGATGAGATAATGACTTGGAATTAAACAATAGTCATCAAATAAAACACACAACAAGTGAGATATTTGAGTAAAGTAATGTGAATGAAGGTTAATAGGTGATAAGCAGTAATGGACAGTCACTACCATCATGGGACTTTTATTTATTGTTTTATTGTGTTACAGCATTTAACCCACATAATGCGTGGTGCATTTAATGGACAATTATTGGAATTGAAAATGTGTTTAATCGAAACTGAAACGACCTCAAAAAGCACTAATCACTCAACATTATTGAACATGCACAATGCCAGGGCTTTTCAAGGCACCCCACTGCAAAGACAAAAGCTTCAGTGAAAGCTGACTGTGGCAGGAAGGCACTGTTCTTGCTAAAAGGTTATGGATGAGTGACACCAGTGCCCCCTGCTGTTACTCTATGTACAACCCCTGTAACCAGAGACTGATCAGCCAGGCTTGGCACACACTGCTCTAGACTGCCTGCTTTACAGTCCTCCTCAGTGGACTCAGCCAGCTCGGACAAGAGGGTCTGGGAACTGGGCCAGGAATTAAACAGTCATGGCTGCCGTCCTCCTCTCTCCCTCCCCTTCTCTGCCTTCCTCTCTCCCTCCCCTTCTCTGCCTTCCTCTCTCCCTCCCCTTCTCTGCCTTCCTCTCTCCCTCCCCTTCTCTGCCTTCCTCTCTCCCTCCCCTTCTCTGCCTTCCTCTCTCCCTCCCCTTCTCTGCCTTCCCTCTCTCCCTCCCCTTCTCTGCCTTCCTCTCTCTCCCCCCCTTCTCTCTCCCTTCCTCTCCCCCTCCCCTTCTCTGCCTCCCCCTCCCCCCTCTCCCCCTCCCCTTCTCTGCCTCCCTCCCCTCCCCTTCTCTGCCTGCCTCCCTCTCTCTCTCCCCCTCCCCTTCTCTGCCTGCCTCCCCCTCTCTCCCCCTCCCCTCTCTGCCTGCCTCCCCTCTCTCTCCCCCTCCCCTTCTCTGCCTGCCTCCCCCTCTCTCTCCCCCTCCCCTTCTCTGCCTGCCTCCCCCTCTCTCCCCCTCCCCTTCTCTGCCTGCCTCCCCCCTCTCTCCCCTCCCCTTCTCTGCCTGCCTCCCCCTCTCTCTCCCCCTCCCCTTCTCTGCCTGCCTCCCCCTCTCTCTCCCCCTCCCCTTCTCTGCCTGCCTCCCCCTCTCTCTCCCCCTCCCCTTCTCTGCCTGCCTCCCCCTCTCTCTCCCCCTTCTCTGCCTGCCTCCCCCTCTCTCTCCCCCTTCTCTGCCTGCCTCCCCCCTCTCTCTCCCCCTTCTCTGCCTGCCTCCCCCTCTCTCTCCCCCTTCTCTGCCTGCCTCCCCCTCTCTCTCCCCCTCCCCTTCTCTGCCTGCCTTCCCTCTCTCTCCCCCTCCCCTTCTCTGCCTGCCTCCCCTCTCTCTCCCCCTCCCCTTCTCTGCCTGCCTCCCTCTCTCTCTCCCCCTCCCCTTCTCTGCCTGCCTCCCTCTCTCTCTCCCCCTCCCCTTCTCTGCCTGCCTCCCTCTCTCTCTCCCCCTCCCCTTCTCTGCCTGCCTCTCTCCCTCCTGGCCAGACTTTTCTGTCAGAGCCTAAAAGCCCTCTGACTATATAGAGCAGCAATCATGGCACTGTGTCAACCGATGCTTACGTCCAAAATGGCATCCTATTCCCTATATAGTGCACTACTTTTGGCCAGAGCCCTATGGGCCTTGGTCAAAAGTAGTGCACTATATAAAGAATAGGGTGCCATTTAGTACATAACAATACTGCCTCTGATTAACATGTAACAACTTGGCTCACTGTTTTATGAGGAAAAGCCCGAGGATTGAGAGTAAAACGGGGTGTAGAGCAAGTGAATGAATGGAAGCTAGCACACACTGTTCCTCAGTAGTTTTATGGTTCCATTTTCATCAGTAATGGAACCAGTTAGTTGGCAGTAAAACTAGACTGCCAGACTGCAATTGCTAACAATATGTCAGATCACTGTTTGCTGGTCTTGTAAGTGAATATACTTGCAATTGTGTTGCACACACAACTTTAAAGCATACATTATAAATATGTCCTCTCCCAGGCTGGGGGGAGTTGCCCAGTGTCCAGCAGCCCAAGCCAGAGCCGGCGTGGGGGGAGCCCGCTGGCCCCTCTCCTGCAGTGGACAACGGCACCTCTGCCTGGGGCAAACCCCCTGGTGTTCCTGGAGGCTGGGGCGATGGGGGGCACGAGCCCAATGGACCCTACAGGAGGGGAAACAACGGACCCTCTGGACCTGCACCCTGCAAGCCAGGTTAGGACCACATGCCGTTGGTGTACGAACATGGTCAACACTAATCTTATCAGTAAACAACAACAAAAATAATACCCTATTGTGTTTGTATATGCATCTGAAAGTTTCTGTTAAAGATTTGCTTTTCTAGATGTCTTGAATAACATTGTGTCACTAGAGGTTTCCCTGGTTGCATGCTTTGATCAATTTGGCAGTTCTTGTTTGTGCTTTTTAAATAATTGTTATACAAGAAGGCAAGCAAGAAATGAAGGGACTTGTGTGACAATACTGGCACCAAGTGGTTGCATTGCCAATTGCGCGCAAAGGGGTTGCCCTTGATCTTTGCAAGCAGTCAAAACTCAAATCAAAGTGTATTGGTCCCATGCACATGGTACAGTTAAATTCTTGCCTGTCAACGTGCTACTCCAGACTGCAGTATATTGGTTCAGCAGAAACACAGATACTGAGGTTAGTTTGAGACTATTGTTTGGCACTGCAGTCAGGTGTCAGATTTCAGTGAACTAGCTATATTACAAGAAGGCACTTACTAAATCATTTTGAATTTGTATTTAACTCTACAACATTCACATTTACCCTGCACTGCTCCTCTTCCAGCCCTCAAATCTATGCAAGACGGTTGGGGAGGCGGGAGGGAGGAGGAGATGGGCATGTCTTCTGGCCAATGGGATGCTGATGCCGGAGAAGTGTGGAACAGCCCCGCCTCCCAGGAGAACAACTCCTCCTGTAACTCGTGGGGCCAGCCACCCAAGAAGGGCCCACCCAAGGGCAAGATGGGCAACCAGCCAGACGAAGCCTGGATCATGAACCGTCTCATCAAGCAGCTCACTGACATGGGTTTCCCGGTATGAATGTGATACATTTTGCAATGTCAGAATCAGACCTGGTTTCCTACTGTTTTATATATTTCAATTACTTTTTCTCCAGCCTCCTGGAGGGGGGGGGTTATAGTTTTGTGATTATTTTGCCCATTAAGCCAGGCAAGTTCAGTCAAGCACAGTATTTGAAATTGTTTCAGAATCCATGTATTTAAATGCATGTACAGTTGAAGTCGGAGGTTTACATACACTTAGGTTGGAGTCAGTAAAACTCGTTTTTCAACCACTTCAACTGTATTATTTTTTATTTATTTATTTTACCTTTATTTAACTAGGAAAGTCAGTTAAGAACAAATTCTTATTTTCAATGACGGCCTAGGAACAGTGGGTTAACTGCCTGTTCAGGGGCAGAACGACAGCTTTGTGCCTTGTCAGGTAGGGGGTTACTAGTCCAACGCTCTAACCTCTAGGCTACCCTGCCGTTAACAAACTAGAGTTCTGGCAAGTTGGTTAGAACATCTAGTTTGTACATGACACAAGTCATTTTTCCAACAATTGTTTACAGACAGGTTATTTCACTTATAATTCACTTTCCAGTCAATCAAAGTTTACATACACTAAGTTGACTATGCCTTTAAACAACTTGGAAAATTCCAGAAAATTATGTCATGGCTTTAGAAGCTTCTGATATGCTAATTGGCATCATTTGGAGGTGTACCTGTGGATTTAGGCCTACCTTCAAACTCAGTGCCTCTTTGCTTGACATGATGGGAAAATCAAAAGAAATCGGCCAAGACCTCAGAAGAAAAGTCTGGTTCATCCTTGGGAGCATTTTACAAACGCCTGAAGGTACCACGTTCATCTGTACAAACAATAGTACGCAAGTATAAACACCATGACAGTATGCAGCCATCATACCGCTCAGGAAGGAGACGCGTTCTGTCTCCTAGAGATTAACGTACTTTGGTACGAAAAGTGCAAATCAATCCCAGAACAACAGCAAAGGACCTTGTGAAGATGCTGGAGGAAACTGGTACAGAAGTATCTATATCCACAGTAAAACGAGTCCTATATCGACATAACCTGAAAGGCCACTCAGCAAGGAAGAAGCCACTGCTCCAAAACCGCCATAAAAAAGCCAGACTACGGTTTGCAACTGCACATGGGGACAAAGATTGTACTTTTAGGAGAAATGTCCTCTGGTCTGATGAAACAAAAATAGAACTGTTTGGCCATAATGACCATCGTTATGTTTGGAGAAAAAGGGGGAGGTTTGTAAGCTGAAGACACCATCCCAACTGTGAAGCATGGGGGTGGCAGCATCATGTTGTGGGGGTGCTTTGCTGCAGGAGGGACTGGTGCACTTCATAAAATAGATGACTTCATGAGGAAGGAAAATGACATGGATATATTGAAGCAACATCTCAAGACATCAGTCAGGAAGTTAGTGGTCGCAAATGGGTCTTCCAAATGGACAATGACCCCAAGTATACTTCCAAAGTTGTGGCAAAATGGCTTAAGGACAACAAAGTCAAGGTATTGGAATGGCCATCACAAAGCACAGGGCAGAACTGAAAAAGTGCGTGCGAGCAAGGAGGCCTACAAACCTAACTGTTACACCAGCTCTGTCAGGAAGAATGGGCCAAAATTCACCCAACTTATTGTGGGAAGCTTGTGGAAGGCTACCCAAAACATTTGACCCAGGTTAAACAATTTAAAGGCAATGCTACACTCAATTAGTATTTGGTATGTAAACTTCCGACTTCAACTGTATCAAGCATGAAGTCAGTGTGTTGTATAGTTGAGTTTGTCACTGATTTGGTGTCTCATGTTGTCATTGTGTTAGAGGGATCCTGCTGAGGAGGCTCTGAAGAGCAACAACATGAACCTGGACCAGGCCATGAGTAGGTTCTCCCTCTGTGTGTCTGACTGTGTGTGTGTCTGACTGTGTGTGTGTGTGTCTGACTGTGTGTGTGTCTGACTGTGTGTGTGTGTCTGACTGTGTGTGTGTCTGACTGTGTGTGTGTCTGACTGTGTGTGTGTCTGACTGTGTGTGTGTCTGACTGTGTGTGTGTCTGACTGTGTGTGTGTGTCTGACTGTGTGTGTGTGTCTGACTGTGTGTGTCTGACTGTGTGTGTGTCTGACTGTGTGTGTGTCTGACTGTGTGTGTGTCTGACTGTGCTGTGTGTGTGTCTGACTGTGCTGTGTGTCTGGCTGTCTGTGTGTGTCTGGCTGTGTGTGTGTGTCTGGCTGTGTGTGTGTGTGTCTGGCTGTGCGTGTGTGTGTGTCTGGCTGTGCGTGTGTGTGTGTCTGGCTGACGTGTGTGTGTGTCTGGCTGTGTGTGTGTGTCTGGCTGTGCTGTGTGTGTGTGTCTGGCTGACTGTGTGTGTGTGTGTCTGACTGTGTGTGTGTGTGTCTGACTGCGCGTGCGTGTGTGTCTGGCTGTGTGTGTCTGGCTGTGTGTGTCTGGCTGTGTGTGTCTGACTGTGTGTGTCTGTGTGTGTCTGACTGTGTGTGTGTCTGACTGTGTGTGTCTGACTGTGTGACTGTGTGTCTGACTGTGTGACTGTCTGACTGTGTGACTGTCTGACTGTGTGACTGTCTGACTGTGTGACTGTCTGACTGTGTGTGTGTCTGACTGTGTGTGTCTGACTGTGTGACTGTGACTGTCTGACTGTGACTGTCTGACTGTGTGACTGTCTGACTGTGTGACTGTCTGACTGTGTGACTGTCTGACTGTGTGTGTGTGTGTGACTGTCTGACTGTGTGTGTGTCTGACTGTATGTATGTGTGTGTGTGACTGTGTGTGTGTGTGTCTGACTGTGTGTGTGTGTGTCTGACTGTGTGTGTGTGTGTGTGTCTGACTGTGTGTGTGTGTGTGTGTCTGACTGTGTGTGTGTGTGTGTCTGACTGTGTGTGTGTGTGTGTCTGACTGTGTGTGTGTGTGTGTGTCTGACTGTGTGTGTGTGTCTGACTGTGTGTGTGTGTGTGTCTGACTGTGTGTGTGTGTGTCTGACTGTGTGTGTGTGTCTGACTGTGTGTGTGTGTGTGTCTGACTGTGCGTGTGTGTGTGTCTGACTGTGCGTGTGTGTGTGTCTGACTGTGTGTGTGTGTGTGTGTCTGACTGTGTGTGTGTCTGACTGTGCGTGTGTGTGTCTGACTGTGCGTGTGTGTCTGACTGTGCGTGTGTGTGTGTGTCTGGCTGTGTGACTGTGTGTGTCTGGCTGTGTGACTGTGTGTGTGTCTGACTGTGTGACTGTCTGACTGTGTGTGTGTGTCTGACTGTGTGTGTGTGTGTCTGACTGTGTGTGTGTGTGTCTGACTGTGCGTGTGTGTGTGTCTGGCTGTGCGTGTGTGTGTCTGGCTGTGTGTGTGTGTCTGGCTGTGTGTGTGTGTGTCTGGCTGTGTGTGTGTGTGTCTGGCTGTGTGTGTGTCTGACTGTGTGTGTGTCTGACTGTGTGTGTGACTGTCTGACTGTGACTGTCTGACTGTGTGTGTGTGTCTGACTGTGACTGTCTGACTGTGTGTGTGTCTTGACTGTGTGTGTCTGACTGTGACTGTGTGTCTGACTGTGTGACTGTCTGACTGTGTGACTGTGTGTCTGACTGTGTGTGTGACTGTCTGACTGTGTGTGTGACTGTCTGACTGTGTGTGTGACTGTCTGACTGTGTGTGTGACTGTCTGACTGTGTGTGTGACTGTCTGACTGTGTGTGTGACTGTCTGACTGTGTGACTGTGTGTGTGTGTGACTGTCTGACTGTGTGTGTGTCTGACTGTGTGTGTGTCTGACTGTGTGTGTGACTCTGACTGTGTGTGTGTCTGACTGTGTGTGTGTCTGACTCTGTGTGTGTCTGACTGTGTGTGTGTCTGACTGTGTGTGTGTGACTGTGTGTGTGTCTGACTATGTGTGTGTGACTATATGTGTGTGTGTGTCTGACTATGTGTGTGTGTGTGTGTGACTCTGTGTGTGTGTGTGTGTGTGACTCTGTGTGTGTGTGTGTGTGACTCTGTGTGTGTGTGACTCTGTGTGTGTGTGACTCTGTGTGTGTGACTCTGTGTGTGTGTGACTCTGTGTGTGTGACTCTGTGTCTGTCTGACTCTGTGTGACTCTGTGTGTGACTGTGTCTGATTGTGTGTGACTGTGTGTCTGACTGTGTGTGTCTGACTGTGTGTGTGACTGTGTGTCTGACTGTGTGTCTGTCTGACTCTGTGTGTGTGTGTGTGTGTCTGACTGTGTCTGTGTTGGGCTGACTGACTGCGTGTGTGTTGGGTCTGTGTGTATGCGTATTCCATACTTATCTGATCTTTCTCTCTCCCAAGGTGCTTTGTTGGAGAAGAAGACTGAACTGGACAAGCGGGGCATGGGCATGTCAGACTACAACAACGGGATGAACAAGCCGTTGGGTTGCCGTCCTCAGGCCCTCTCCAAAGACCCCTCCTCGGACCGCAGCCCATTCCTAGACAAGGTACTATATGAATGCCACTAGCATTGTATCAGGAATCAACAGAAGTTCTGTCCATACGATAGAAAGACAGCTAGTGAAAGACATGTCCGTTGACGAAGGATTAAACCACACACACACCTGCCAATGAAAATGGAATGGTGAAAATAGAGGTCTTGTTTGAGGTTTTCAGTCCCACCTTTTCTTATTACCGGAGTTGGGATTATGAGAAGTTTACATCCTTTGTAAAACGTGCCATACAAAAAAGTGATTAACTGAAATGATTTACTGACTGACTGATCTCGTCTCCCCTCCTCCCTGGTTCCAGGACGGTGGTCTGTCAGATGACGCCCCCCCTTCACCGTTTCTGCCTTCTCCCGTCAGCCTGAAGCTCCCCCTGGTTAACAACCTGCAGCCTGGGCTGGCCCTGGGCTCCCCGGGGCTCAACATGCAGAACTTAAACAACAGACAGGTAAGGGGGGTGAAAGGCATGCGCTGCACCTGTAGAGGACAAGGAGTCAGGATCAAAGTCTCGTAATGAGGTAGCCCTTCCTGCGATTTACTGTAAGTCAGGGTCCTGAAAAAGGGAAGTTTATTTTTTTGCTGAGTTTAGGTATACACACACCCACAAACACTTTTACTGTAGATAAGTATACCCACACATACACATTATGCTTACATGACAATCTCACTAACTCCCTCACACACGAACGAACCCATTGCCAGGAGCTGGAGAATATAGGGGCCTCGAACAGTGTGGATGTAGTTGAGAATTCCATTCAGCTTGCCACCACTCTGTCTCAAGTGTCGGTAACCTTGCATGGAGAGCCCATTGATATTGAATAGAAAATAAGAGTCATTGAAAGCCCAACAAAGCACTGTAACTCTGTCATAACAGTATTGAATTGAACAACTTCTTGCCTGACACTGAACAAAATTATCTTTACCTGACCTGTGTCCCATTTTTCCTTTTATTGGCATATTGCGGGAGGCATTTAAAGAGTACTATCATTTAATCACGATCACCATTTAATCCAACTGAATGCACTCCAAATGTGCCAGTTTCTCCAGTATTGGTAAGTGGTTCGATAAGGTAGACCTTAGGTTTTCAACAATTTTCTTTCAAATGGACCCTGGATGATTTGGAAAGTGGTGGAGAAATAAGCTGATCACTACAGTAGTGTCTTTATTTGTGGTTTCTCTGAGACTGTGAGCAAATACCAGAGTTGTGTATTGTGAGGACATCCTATTAATCGGCTGTCTGTAGGGATTGAGTGATTGCCATGTCAACTCTTATTGACATTTAGTCATTTCCTCTCTCGTGTGTGTAGATGCAGAGTGGAATGTTGGGCAGTAGTGGAGCAGCACTATCCCGGGCCATGCAGCAGCCGCCTCCTCAGCCGTCAGTGCCGCCTCTCGGCTCCTCCCAGCCTAGTCTACGCGCTCAAGTGCCTCAGTTTCTCACCCCTCAGGTACATACACTATACCTCAGCCAAGTTTCTCTCCGTACACACACCACCTCGTTTTCTCTCCCACAGCCCCAGGCTCTCCTCAGGACTCCTTTACTCTGTTTGAAGATATTTTGAGGTGTTCTGACATCTCATCTCCTCGATCTGTCTCCTTGTCCTCCCCTCCAGGTTCAAGCACAGCTCTTGCAGTTTGCTGCAAAAAACATTGGTCTGAACCCTGCACTTTTAACCTCACCAATAAACCCTCAACAAATGACCCTGTTGTACCAACTTCAGCAACTGCAAATGGTGAGTGAAAGCCAAAGGCCCCTGACTGCATTAGAAACAAGGTTCGTACGAACAGAACCAGACAGGATGGGCCGGTCTGCATTAGAAACAAGGTTCGTACGAACAGAACCAGACAGGATGGGCCGGTCTGCATTAGAAACAGGATTCATACGAACAGAACCAGACAGGATGGGCCGGTCTGCATTAGAAACAGGGTTCATACGAACAGAACCAGACAGGATGGGCCGGTCTGCATTAGAAACAGGGTGCGTACTAACTGAACCAGACAGGATGGGCCGGTCTGCATTAGAAACAGGGTGCGTACTAACTGAACCAGACAGGATGGGCCGGTCTGCATTAGAAACAGGGTTCATACGAACAGAACCAGACAGGATGGGCCGGTCTGCATTAGAAACAGGGTTCATACGAACAGAACCAGACAGGATGGGCCGGTCTGCATTAGAAACAGGGTGTGTACTAACTGAACCAGACAGGATGGGCCGGTCTGCATTAGAAACAGGGTGCATACTAACTGAACCAGACAGGATGGGCCGGTCTGCATTAGAAACAGGGTCCGTACTAACAGAACCAGACAGGATGGGCCAGTCTGCATTAGAAACAGGGTTCGTACTAACTGATCCAGACAGGACTGATACGAACAGAACCAGACAGGATGGGCCGGTCTGCATTAGAAACAGGGTCTGTACGAACAGAACCAGACAGGATGGGCCGGTCTGCATTAGAAACAGGGTCCATACTAACTGAACCAGACAGGATGGGCTGGTCTGCATTAGAAACAGGGTACGTACTAACTGAACCAGATGGGCTATTCTTATTGTATTTTTTATGGACACCCTCAGGGGTACCCCACAGTCTTTTGGATAAGGTGATGACCCTTCCTCTCTTTCTTTGTCTCCCTTTCTCACGTTGCGCCTCTCTCTCTCTTTCCATCTCTTTCTCTCTTTCTCTCTCTCTCTCTCTCTGTGTGTGTTTCTAGGCGTACCAGCGTTTACAAATCCAGCAGCAGATGATGCAAGCTCAGCGCAACGTCTCCGGTCCCATCAGACAACAAGAGCAGCAAGTAAGAGGCCCCTGTTTCAACCCCAATACATTCTCATCACTGTGACCCTCTGGCTCATTCCATTTGATTTCAATCACTTTTTGACCGCACTCCTTTTGATTTTGAACTAAACTTTCCATGCGTATTTGCCCATGGTACAAGTGGTCAGAAAGTGAGAAGACCCCACCCTACCTACATCCATGTCTTCGTCACTGGAGAAGATAAACCGTTGAGTTTGATATAATTTAAACGCTTACAAACTATTTTATAATTTCTTGAAAATGTTAAGTATACAACAACAAAAAATATACAAAAAAATTATATCATTTCCGAATATGTTGAAGCTTTGACCCTATTTGACATCATCTGAGGTTTTTGTTGTGCCTGCAATCGATTAAGAGACGGCGTGCTCTTGAATACAAGGTGTGTGTGATTTCAATCATAGAAACAGAATGGACATATCCCTTCAAACCGGTGCAATTTAGCTGGTACATCATTGGCATTTGAATTGAAACGTTTACTTCCAATCACTAAGACAAAGATGGCCGCTGGTCCACCCACTGTCGAATGTGAACATAAATGTCTGTTCTATCATTTGTTTTATTTCAATAGGTTTCCTATGGAAGACTAACAGTATAATGTAAAACTGATATTCGCCTTTCAAGTCAACATTCTGATGTGTGGACCTCCAACCATGTTTGTGCTACCATTTTGAAAGTTGACATTTAAAATGTATTCCCATTTTAGAACCCCACTGTGTTGAAGAGCATGGTGTCTCAACCAATGGCAGGCACAACTCAAACACCAAAGATTATATCAAAATCGGGTCTAAGCTACAACATCTGCAATCACTTTACACATTTTTTGATCATTGACATAAAGTTAAAAATGCCGATTAAAAAATCTATAATAGCGTAGATATGTGCTATACATTGTATTGAGTGTGTTGAAATAGACCGGATATGCTTACTTAAAGTTGCAGGAGAAATGTTTGTCAAAAGCATCTCCAGTTGCTCAAACGTGCTATTTCTCTAGAATGTATGGAGAAGTAGTTACGGAAGTTGGTGGTTTGTGTGGTTTGATCCTTTTTTCTTGCAAATTGGGAACTTCTTTAAAATAATCTGTGATAAGACACTAAAGCAGTGGTTTCCAAATGCTTTTGGCACACGACCCCATTTTGATATCTGATAATTCTCATGACCCCAACCATGTGGTTAACAGTCAATGTTGACTTTTTAAATTAGGGCTATGGCAGGCAATTGCAAAACATTCTAACAGTATTTCTGATTTGTATTCTCAACTCGCCTTCGTGTACTTTTAATGTGGGGCTATGAGAGTCAATTACAAATTTGTCTGACATAAGATCAATTATCTCACCACCACTAATATATGGGTGTACTTGAAACATGCCGCGTCTGAGCTTCTTAAAGTCAAGTGGTCCACAGTGCGCACCTCATCTCTCCTGTCACATCCAACCTGGATTGATATTTGTTTTTAATGCAGACGAGAGCACTGAATGGGCGTACTATGAGTTCTAATGCTCGGAGGGAGACGACACTGTATTCCTTTTTATCAGGAACCAAAACTCCTCAATAGTGACCCGTGAATGCGTTGTCTGCAACATACGGTCACATTACAGCTCGATCAGCTGTTCCTTTTCACTTACCGATATGTCACCTGAGCCAGGATCACAAATGGATTTCGCTGATTTGGTCACTCATCTGTATCTTTTTTTTTGTTTGTATTTACCCTCCATGATTCAGTTCAGTTTCCCAAATATGTCTGTTACATAGGCAAGGAGACACGTTTTATTTTCATCAAAGTCTGTTTTTACATCCATTGCAAATGACAATTCCTCTGAATTCTAAAAACTCTTTCCAACACTCCCCCTCGATAACCACTAAGCCTTGGTGTGAAATGGAACATTGTCATGCTCTGATCCCATATCTTCACATATCTTTTAACAGTAGTGTGCAATGTAGTTTACAATCAAAGTTACCTGCTGCATATCAGAGTTCAGCACTCACCTCTTTTGCCGGCAGTTGCTTTCGGTGTATCATACAATGCGTCCATATTGTAGAGGGAGACTCATTCATAAGAGTGGAATGAGTTTTTCGTCAGTATAGCCACGCTGCTCATCACTCGTGCTGTTTCATGCTCGGGAATCGAGCAATCGAGACAGAACAATATGTCCCGGTGAATAGCATCCCCTGACAAAAGTCAATGCACCTCGGCCCTCGCAGCGAACGTCCGTTTGGAGAGAATAAGGTGGGGAGTTTGAGTCTTTGTCAGTTTCCTCTTGATTGCTAGCTATAGCATCAATTCAGTGTTATCTGACAAAGGTATTGATGTAATCTTTCTGTGCTTCTGCTTCCCCACACATTGTTTTCACCATATCGATTGCGGTCGGTAATATCAGTCTCTGCAATTGTGTGTGGTTTCTTATTCATTGGCCATGAGAATGATTCAAGTGCAGCCTTTTCCCACGACCTAAACGCGCTCTCTGGTTGAATTTATACTTTTAGATTTGAATCATTTTGAATTAGATTTAAGGTTAAACAAATTTACAATGACTTTGAGAGACAAACCTGACCCCATTTTCATAGACCCCTAGTTTGTGAACCACTGCACTAAAGGCAGTCTTTTCCCACCAGATAAAGTGACTGTTGATGAGGTGCTGATTGGAGGAGTCATGCCACGGTCATTGTAGCCTTATGCCCCCATTCTCTTTCTTTCTCCTTTGTCCGCCTCTTTCTCCCATTCTGTTTCTTTCTCGCTCTCTTGCTCCCAGGTTGCACGTACAATCAATAACATGCAGCAACAGATCCAACAGCACCAGCGTCAGCTGTACCAGGCCTTGCTGATGAAGCAGCAGCCCCCCGGCTCCCACTCCTCCTCAGGCCTGCACCCCGGCCAAGGCAAATCAGCCCTGGACTCATTCCCAGGCCACCCCCAGGCTCCGGGCCTCTCCGACCTGCACACCAAAGAGCCGCATTCTTCTCCCAGCTCCTACAGCCCCTACCCCCTCTGTGAGTCCAGCACACAGGTCCTACACACACATTGTCACTCACACATGCACTCCTTCAGCCCCTACGCTCTCGCTACATCTCTCACAAACAAGCTGTTTGTATAACTAGTAAGCCTATACGTCAGTATAAGTCCCTGCAATGTCCTACTTTATCAATCTGGTTTGTGTTGAGCTGTGTATTCAATGTTAGATGTTTTCTGTCTCTTAGCTGGACTCAATCCAAACATGAATGTAAACTGCATGGAGGTGGGGGGCCTGTCCATGAAGGAGCCTCCCCAGCCTCAGTCCCGTCTATCCCAGTGGACCCACCCCAACTCCATGGACAGCCTCTCTGGAAACTCCTCCCACATGGAGGCCAACCTCAATAAGCACGGTAGGAAGAACACTAGGAACTGTATGACTAAGTCCCATTCAATTCTGGTTTTCCCTCGGGGGCAATAAATACACTGCTCAAAAATAAATACTTAAACAACACAATGTAACTCCAAGTCAATCACACTTCTGTGAAATCAAACTGTCCACTTAGGAAGCAACACTGATTGACAATAAATTTCACATGCTGTTGTGCAAATGGAATAGACAACAGGTGGAAATTATAGGCAATTAGCAAGAATAAAGGATAAAGGAGTGGTTCTGCAGGTGGTGACCAGACCACTTCTCAGTTCCTATGCTTCCTGGCTGATGTTTTGGTCACTTTTGAATGCTGGCGGTGCTTTCACTCTAGTGGTAGCATGAGACGGAGTCTACAACCCACACAAGTGGCTCAGGTAGTGCAGCTCATCCAGGATGGAACATCAATGCGAGCTGTGGCAAGAAGGTTTGCTGTGTCTGTCAGCGTAGTGTCCAGAGCATGGAGGCGCTACCAGGAGACAGGCCAGTACATCAGGAGACGTGGAGGAGGCTGTAGGAGGGCAACAACCCAGCAGCAGGACCGCTACCTCCGCCTTTGTGCAAGGAGGAGCATTGCCAGAGCCCTGCAAAATGACCTCCAGCAGGCCACAAATGTGCATGTGTCTGCTCAAACGGTCAGAAACAGACTCCATGAGGGTGGTATGAGGGCCCGACGTCCACAGGTGGGGGTTGTGCTTACAGCCCAACACCGTGCAGGACGTTTGGCATTTACCAGAGAACACCAAGATGGGCAAATTCGCTACTGGTGCCCTGTGCTCTTCACAGATGAAAGCAGGTTCACACTGAGCACATGTGACAGTCTGGAGACGCCGTGGAGAACGTTCTGCTGCCTGCAAATCCTCCAGCATGACTGGTTTGGCGGTGGGTCAGTCATGGTGTGGGGTGGCATTTCTTTGGGGGGGCCGCACAGCCCTCCTTGTGCTCGCCAGAGGTAGCCCGACTGCCATTAGGTACTGAGATGAGATCCTCAGACCCCTTGTGAGACCATATGCTGGTGCGGTTGGCCCTGGGTTCCTCCTAATTCAAGACAATGCTAGACCTCATGTGGCTGGAGTATGTCAGCAGTTCCTGCAAGAGGAAGGCATTGATGCTATGGACTGGCCCGCCCGTTCCCCAGACCTGAATCCAATTGAGCACATCTGGGACATCATGTCTCGCTCCATCCACCAACGCCACGTTGCACCACCGCCACCTCATCAGGAGCATGCCCAGGCGTTGTAGGGAGGTCATACAGGCACGTGGAGGCCACACACACTACTGAGTCTCATTTTGACTTGTTTTAAGGACATTACATCAAAGTTGGATCAGCCTGTAGTGTGGTTTTCCACTTTAATTTTGAGTGTGACTCCAAATCCAGACCTCCATGGGTTGATAAATTTGATTTTCATAATTTTTGTGTGATTTTGTTGTCAGCACATTCAACTATGTAAAGAAAAAAGTATTTAATAAGAATATTTCATTCATTCAGATCTAGGATGGGTTATTTTAGTGTTCCCTTTATTTTTTTGAGCAGTGTGAGTGTATATATATATGTATGCTGTCAAACAAGAAATCAATCTATTAGTCTTCTCGATAGCAAAATTAGGTTAGCTGCTCACTTGGTCACTATTCTAAGAAATAGTGTCTTTCAGTTGACTCGCTCTGAATAACATTAACGTATTTCATGCCAACACAGACATTCTCTTGGTTTCTGTCACACTGTTAGGCATTCACAACACACGTTAACACTGAAAATATAACGTGTGAGCCACAAACACCACATCCCCTAACCTCTCCCACTGTAGCGTGAGCATCAAGCTGCTGTTCTGCCCTTCTTATAGTAATCAACTTGCACCAGTAAACAGGCGTTGTCATTACTTGAAGGCTTTTGTATGTTTCCACATATCTCAGTGATGAAACGGTATGGGACATCTCAACTGGAAGTATTTAGTATGAAATCAGTTGTTTATCTTTTTAGTGTCTGACACTTAAAATGACTATTTAAATCCATATCTATTTCTTAAATGATGTCTCGTGTTGGTATTCATCTGGATGTATTCTTGCAGCCCAGTGTTCCTTTTGCCCTCCATACTCCACTAAGAGCAACACTGACAACCACTCTTACTTTGCCATGTTTTTAAGCCTCTATGATTGTCATTTATGTATTTTTGTACGCCAGTGGCTGAGATATATATATATATACACACACACACACACATTACACACACATTACACACACACACACACACACACACACACACACACACACACACACACACACACACACACACACACACACACACACAGTACCAGTCAAAAGTTTGGACAAATCTACTCATTCAAGGGTTTTTCTTTATTTTTACTATTTTCTGCATTGTAGAATAATAGTGAAGACAAACTATGATATAACACATCGAATCATGTAGTAACCAAAAACGTGTTAAACAAATAAAAATATATTTGAGATTCTTCAAAGAAGCCACCCTTTGCCTTGATGACAACTTTGCACACTCTTGGCATTCTCTCAACCAGCTTCCCCTGGAATGCTTTTCCAACAGTCTTGAAGGAGTTCCCACATATGCTGAGCACTTGTTGGCTGCTTTTCCTTTACTCTGTGTTCCAACTCATCCCAAACCATCTCAATTGGGTTGAGGTCAGGTGATTGTGGAGGCCAGGTCATCTAATGCAGTACTCCATCACTCTCCTCCTTGGTCAAATAGCCCTTACACAGCCTGGAGGTGTGGTGTCATTGTAGTAAGTAGAATGGAGCCGGAGAGGATTGCTGAGGTTTTACGTGCTCCTAACCAACTGAATTTTACATTTTACATTGGCGTGTTACGTTCAGTAGTTCCAAAACATGCAGTGATTTTGCAGAGAGCCACGTCAATTTACAGAAATACTCATTATAAATGTTGATGAAAATACATGTGTTATACATGGAAATATAGATAAACTTCTCCTTAATTTAACCTCTTGCAGCTCCCCCCTACTTTTCCGCAGCTCCCCCCCCTACTTTTCCGCCTGAAGACATACCCAAATCTAACAGCCTGTAGCTCAGGCACAGAACCAAGGATATGCATATTCTTGGTACCATTTGAAAAAAAACACTCTGAAGTTTGTGTAAATGTGAATTGAATGTAGGAGAATAACACACAATAGGTCTGGTTTAGATAAAACAATGGGGGAAAAAAAACGTTTTTTTTTTTTAATCATCTTTAAAATGAACAAGATAGGATGATGGGGACAATTTCAGTGAAAAATATGAGGGCAACAGTACTTGTGCAAAGTTTCAGAATGATAACTTCCCAAATGAGTGTGCTACATTACATTTAGTCACCCATTTAGTCACCCAGGTGTCCCACACAAGTAGCCAAATTGGTGAAGGTATACATTTTGAAACAAATACCTATATACAAAATACCAAAATGGTATTCTAACACCCCCAAAAAAAAAAAAAAGAATAGAGAAAAATATATAATTATTGAAGAAGAAAAAATAAATATATAAATAAATATATATATTAATAAAAATAAATAAATTAATAAAAATATAAACAAATAATGTGTGTCACTGTGAAAGAAAATGTTCCGTTAGAATAGTTTCTCACATGAGCCCTATATCAACAGGTATAATAAACAGATTATATATATATATATATGAGTTGAAAGTTGAATATATTATTATTACCTGCTAGATCTACTGTCTTTAATATTATGACATTTCAGCTAGATCTACTGTCTTTATTATATTACAACAGACCAGCTGTATCTACTGTCTCCATTTCACTTTGGCCATTGATGTGGTCCTGCCCTCTCCTCAACAGCCTCAAATAGGCTATTTCATGTGGGTTGGGGTGGGGCGGCAGACACGCATCTCACATTTCATGACATTACATGTTTATATATTGCTTCTAAATTTAAAAAAAATCACAAATATTTTATATTATTAATTTCAAACAAGGGCATTAGCATGATAAGAACTTACCAGTCCAAAACGATATCCTCTCCCGGTCAAAACTTATTCCTCCACAATCGCTAAATGAAGTGTCCTTCAACAATCTCTGTCTCACCTTCCCAATCAATTTATTCTAAAATTGTGTGTACATCTGTATATCCAGACTTGGATTTAGCTTTCCCTGACTTAGTCACCATAATGATTGATATATAAACAGCTGAATCTGCGCATTCACCAAACACTGCAGTGCGTAATATGCGTAGCTTCTTCCGGTATGAAACTTCAATAGCGAATGACTCACTACGCTGAAGCTTACTACATGGGTTGGTCTTGCAACACATAAACATGGCGTATTGCGGTTTAGCTCAGCTCATTGGCAATCTACCCAGCTAGATTTCAAGACAGTCAATCAACGAAACAGCGGGCAAATCATTGGTGCACAATGATGTCATGACTTGTTGTCTTCAAATCGGTTTCTTTCAGTCAATATGTCCTGCAAAATGGCCCGTCAGGTTTGATTGTGTTACAAACAAACCAGTTGATTGCAGTGAAACCAAACATGACTGGAAAAGTCACGTTCTGTGTGGGTTATTTACCTGGAATGTGTCGTCGAAAATGGAATGAGACGGAATTCACGACAAGCGGTTCACAAAATGTTTCGTGTTAGGCTATAAAAACGGATTTTATCAAACAAAAGATCATTCATTGTGTAACAATGAGCATTGGAATTGCAAACAGACGAAAATCGTCAAAGGTACACAATTTATTTTAATGCAGTTTGTGATTGTTACGCCTGTGCTGTTTAAAATTATATTTTATGGGGCTCTATGCTCAGATAATCACATCGCATTCTTTCGCAGTAAATCCTTTTTTAAATCTGACAACGCAGTTAGATTAGCAAGATTCTAGGCTTTCAATACATGTGAGACACTAGTATTTCCATGAATGTTTAACATTACTATTTATGTAGCGATCACCGTATGTTGTGGAATTTCAGCCTGCTAGCAGGTTCCGTGCACAGAGAGGTTAATGCAACCGCTGTGTCGGATTTCATAAAAACATAATCTGAGTACGGAGCCCAAAACAGCCAAAATAAATATCCGCCATGTTGCGCAGTCAACATTAGTCAGAAATAGCATTATAAATATTCACTTCGAGGCTGCTGCCAGACCGCTGACTCATTCCCCTCTCATCCGGCCCCCCTTCACAGTAGAAGTCAAACAGCATTCTAAAGACGGTTGATATCTATTGGAAGCCTTAGGAATTGCAAAATTACCCATATCCCACTGTGTATTTGATAGGGGCTGAGTTCAAAAACTACAAACCTCAAGATTTCCCACTTCATGTTTGGATTTTTTCTCAGGTTTTTGCCTGCCATATGCATTCTGTTATACTCACAGACATCATTCAAACAGTTTTTATTAACTTCAGTGTTTTCTATCCAATACTAATAATAATATGCATATATTTAGCATCTGGGACTGAGTAGGAGGCAGTTTACTCTGGGCCCGCTATTCATCCAAAAGTGAAAATGCCGCCCCCTATCCCAAAGAAGTTAACTTATTTTTAACCTATTTTGTACATAGTGTTGCTGCTACCGTCTCTTATGACCAAAAATAACTTCTGGACATCAGATTAACAATTACTCACCTCGAACTGGAAGACGCTTTATCCTTTTAATAAGTCTCGAGGTATTGCTCGCTTGAGGTAGAGTACCTTATGACAAGCTGTAGACAACACTATCTACCAAGAGTTCTCATCTATATTATTCATAGCCATCTATTTACCACCACAAACCAATGCTGGCACTAATACCGCACTCAAGCAACTGTATAAGGCCATAAGCAAACAAGAAAATGCTCATCCAGAAGTGGCGCTCCTAGTGCCTGGGGACTTTAATGCAGGCAAACTAAAATCCGTTTTACCTCATTTCTACTAGCATGTCACCAGAGGAAAACCAGTGCAACCAGAAGGGAAAAAAAACTCTAGACTACCTTTACTCCACACACACGCATACAAAGCTCTCCTCCGCCCTCCATTTGCCAAATCTAATCATAATTCTATCATTGTGTTTACAAGCAAAAACTAAAGCAGGAAGTACCAGTGACTCGCTCACTACGGAAGTGGTCAGATGACGCGGATGCTACGCTGTAGGACTGTTTTGCTAGCACAGACTGGAATATGTTCGAGGATTCATCCAATGGCATTAAGGAGTATACCACCTAAGTCATCGTCTTCATCCAGAAGTGCATCGTCTGTCGTCCCCCACAGTGACCGTATGTACATATCCCTACCAGAAGCCATGGATTACAGGCAACAGATGCGCTAAATGCCTTTTATGCTCGCATCGAGGCAAGTAACACTGAAGTATGCATGAGAGCACCAGCTGTTCTGGACGACTGTGTGATAACACTCTCGGTAGCCGATGTGAGCAAGACTTTTAAACAGGTCATATTCACAAACGCAGGGCCAGACGGATTACCAAGACGCATACTCAAAGCATGAGCGGACCAACTGGCAAGTCTTCACTGACATTTTCAACCTCTCCCTGACTAAGTCTGTAATACCTACATGTTTCAAGCAAACCACCATAATCCCTGTGCCCATGGAAGCGAAGGTAACCTGCCTAAATGATTACCTCCCCGTAGCACTCACGTCTGTAGCCATGAAGTGCTTTGAAAGGCTGGTCATGGCTCACATAAACAGCATCCTCCCGGATACCCTAGCCCACAGAAATGTGTATACCGCCCCAACAGATCCACAGATGGCGCAATCACACTCCACACTGCCCTTTCCCGCCTAGACCACGGAACACCTATGTGAGAATGTTGTTCATTTACTACAGCTCAGCATTCAACACCATAGTGCCCACGAAGCTCATCACTAAGCTAAGGACCCTAGGACTAAACACCTCCCTCTGCAACTGGAGCCTGGACTTCCTGACGGGCTACCCCCAGGTGGTAAGGGTAGGCAACAACACATCTGCCACGCTGATCCTTAACACTTCATCCCCTCCTGTACTCCCTGATCACCCACAATTGCCTGGCCAGACATGACTCCAACATCGTCATTAAGTTTGCTGACGACACAGCAGTGATAGGCCTGATCACCCGACAACAATGAGACAGCCTAAAGGGAGGAGGTCAGAGACCTGGCAGTGGTGCTAGGACAACAACCAATCCCTCAATGTGAGCAAGACAAAAGAGGACTACAGGAAAAGGCAGGATGAACAGGCTCACATTAACATCGTCAGGACTGTAGTGGAGCGGGTCGAGTTTCAAGTGGTGATGTGGACACCAACAAACTATCATGGTCCAAACACAACAAGACAGCTGTTAAAAGGGCACGACAACACCTTTTCCCCCTCGAGATTTGGTATGGGTCCCCAGATCCTCAAAGTTTTACAGCTGGGCCATCGAGAGCATCCTGACCGGTCTCATCACTGCCTGATATGGCAACTGGTCGGCATCTGACCGCAAGGCACTACAGAGGGTAGTGCGTATGGCCCAGTACATCACTGTGGCCAAGCTTCCTGCCATACAGGACCTATATACTAGGCGATGTCAGAGGAAAGCCCAAACAATTGTCAGACTCCAGTCACCAAGTCATAGACTGTTTTCTCTGCTACCGCACGGCAAGCGGTACTGGAGCGCCAAATCTAGGACCAAAAGGCTCCTTCACAGCTTCTACCTCCAAGCCATAAGATTGCTGAACAATTAAAGCACCATCACACCACAACCTCCATGCTTCACGGTGGGAACCGCACATGCGGAGATCATCCGTTCACCTACTCTGCGGCTTACAAAGACACGATGGTTGGAAACAAAAATCTCAAATTTGGACTCCTCAGACCGAAGGAAACATTTCCACCGGTCTAATGTCCATTGCCCTTGTTTTTTGTCCCAAGCAAGTCTCTTCTTATTGGTGTCCTTTAGTAGTGTTTTTTTTGCAGCAATTCGACCATGAAAGCCTGAATCACGCTGTCTTCTCTGAACAGTTGATGTTGCGATGTGTCTGTTACTTGAACTTTGAAGCATTTAGCCTGCAATTTTATTTTTTTTCTCCCTTTTTCTCCCCAATTTTGTGGTATCCAATTGGTAGTTAGTCTAGTCCTATCGCTGCAACTCCAGTACGTACTCGGGAGAGGCGAAGGTCGAGAGCTGTGCGTCCTCCGAAACACGACCCAGCTGAGCCACACAATCCCTGCTTAAACCAGAAGCCAGCCGCACCAATGTGTCCGAGGAAACACCGTACACCTGGCGACCGTGTCATCATGCATGCGCTCGGCCCGCCACAGGAGTTGCTAGAGCGCTATGGGACAAGGACCCTCCCTTAACCCGGATGACACTGGGCCAATTGTGTGCCGCCCCATGGGTCTCCTGGTCGCGGCTGTCTGCGACAGAGCCTGGACTCGAACCAGGATCTCTAGTGGCACAGCTAGCACTGCATCATGGGCTGCAATTTCTGAGGCTGGTAACAATGAACTTATCCTCTACAGCAGAGGTAACTCTGGGTCTTCCTTCTGTATACCACTGCGACCTTGTCATAACACAACTGATTGGCTGAAACACTTTAACCGCTCTGGAGTAGGGGGCAGTATTTTGACATCCGGATGAAAAGCGTGTCCAAAGTAAACTGCCTGTTACTCAGGTCCAGAAGCTAGGATATGCATATAATTGGTAGATTTAGATAGATAAACACTCTAAAGTGTTAAAACACTCCACTATTTTCAATGGCTAGTACTAAAATTATGCACCCAAGTCCTCCCAAATTGCAGTTCCTAGGGCTTCCACTAGAGCTTCCACGGTCTTTAGAATGAGTTTCAGGCTGGTTTTTGGAAAAATGACCCAGAAATTGTAGTTTTCTAGGTGGATCCCATTTTGGCTGTAGTGTTTCCAAGCACGTGGAGGAAAGCATGTTCTTTCTTATTTATATCCGGTAATGAACATACTATTCTGTCTTAAATTGTATTGTTTATTTGCATATTAGGATACCTAAGGTTTGATTATAAACATTGTTTGACTTGTTTAGAAAAGTTTATTAGTAATGTTTGGGATTCATTTTGTATGCATTTTGATGGAGGGAAACTGAGTGGATTATTGACTGAAGCTCGCCAGCTAAACTGAGTTTTTATGGATATAAAGAAGGACATTATCAAACAAAAGGACCATTTGTGATGTAACTGGGACCTTTTGGAGTGCCAACAGAAGATCATCAAAGGTAAGGCATTTTATATCGTTATTTCTGACTTTCGTGTCGCACCTGCCTGGTTTAAATATGATTTTCATGTGTTTTTATGCAGGGTGCTGTCCTCAGATAATTGCATGGTTTGCTTTTGCTGTAAAGCCTTTTTGAAATCTGACACGGCGGCTGGATTAACAAGAAGTTGAGCTTTATTTTGATGTATAACATATAATTTCAAGAATGTTAATTATTTGAATTCAGTGTTTTTGAATTTCGCGTTCTGCAATTTCACCGGATGTTGGCCAGGTGGGGCGCTACCGTCCCACGTACCCGTAAGAAGTTAAGAACGCAAATTAACTTTTAATAAGGAACACCTGTTAATTGAAATGCTTTCCAGGTGACTACCTCATGAAGCTGGTTGAGAGAATTATTCTACAATAATAGGAAAATAGGAAAAATAAAAAAAACCTTGAATGAGTGATTTGTCAACTTTTGTCTGGTATTGTATATATTTTAAATGTCAAATAAATAAATAAATTCCTTTGACTTTTCCCAGGTGCCATTTCTGCTGCTTCTAATCTGGGGCCCCCTGGAAAGCCCCCCCACATGGATGACTCCTACAGCCCCTACAGTATGATGGGTGGGTCTGAGTCCCCCACCTCCCCCCTGGTTCCCCCTGACAGCTGGGGCCAGGGACCGGGAAAGAGCCCCAAGGACCAGATCACCAACGGAACGAATATCAACTGGCCCCCAGGTTGGTAGAGAAGACCGACATTCCTAACTCCCTTTCAATCAGATCAAACTTTATTTCACACGTGATCCTGACACTTTACTGATGGAGGACAAAGAAAAGAGATTTAAAACTCTTCTAAACTGTTTTGATTTTAGAAAGATAAACACTTAAGTTGTTCCCCACAACATGTGAGTTTTTAAATGTCAAATATCCAATGTACTGACTGTATTGTCCTCCATGTTGTCGTCTCAGAGTTCTGTCCAGGCGTGCCCTGGAAGGGCCTGCAGAACATTGACCCTGAGAACGACCCCAACATGACCCCAGGAAGTGTTCCCAGCGGCCCCACCATCAACACCAACATCCAGGACGTCAACCGCTACCTACTCCGTGACCGCAGCGGAGGTGAGGAGGGGGGTCTATCAGGGAGACAGGGTCTGGAGTTAGTTGGCTTTGTTAAGATACACGGATCGTCAAATAGACTGTATACATTCATTAACAGGGCAGGTCTCTGCTGTTGATTCTCACATGTGTTGATTTGTATTACTGTATTGACATTTCACTGTATTGACAACTTTAAGCTTATATCCTATTCCTTTCTGTGGCACTGAAGGGGTTACAGTACTACCTCACTTGTTGTGACCGTGTCATCCAGTAGCACAAGCCCTATTGTATTTATACACTTTCTTTAAATCAAGTTGTACATGTTTCTTTCCCCACCACCCCCTCTGTCCATAACAATGGGCCACCACGGCTAGGCTCCTCCCCTCCTTCACCGCCTCAGAACGGTGCTCTGCCCCCCTCCGCGGACTGGCCAGTCAGTGGCTGCTACACTAGCTCTTTCAGTCTGTCCTCCCCGGATGAGGAGAGTGCAGGTACAGACCACAGCACCCCCCTTCCAGCCCCCTATGTGGACATGCTGACCCATGGTCCCCATGCTTGACCCCCTTCCCTTCCCCTAATTACCACCATAGCAACACACCTTTATCCTATTGTTTGTGTGTGGTCTGTGTTGAGTGTTACGGTAGATAGGTCCTTCCTTTGCCAAATGTAATCCTACTACCAACTACCCAGTGCTGGATAATCAAGTCCGCCATGATGTGATTGCGTTGTACTCCTCATGGAATTAAGTTTGAGTGTTTGAATCAAGAAATGCTTTGAATGTTGTGGCCCTAGACGCCTATTCATAAGCATGTGTTGACGTGACATTTTTGTTGCCGCTAAGCAACCCACTCAGAATTACTATGAATACTTAAAAAATGTCCCCTTTTTAAATGTCTGAGTGACCCGCATTCTGTTTTTACATTTATGTTTCCTGTATTCATCAATGTGATCTCCGATATGAAATATATAAACCCAAGAAGCCGAGGTTTATTGTTGATGAACAATCTGCACAAAGTTAGATGTCTAAGAATCTTTCTAATAGCAGATTATAGGCCTACATAAATTTCCTCAATGTGTCATAGAACATAGGCTTCCACAGAGGGTCTCCATCTCTATAACAGTAGTAGGTCTCATAGGTTCCCCTCTTCTCTCTCTCGCTCTCTCTCAGGTAAACTATCTGACATGAAGTCCACCTGGTCCCCGGGGCCCATCTCCCACCCCTCCCAGGCCTCTCTGTCCCACGAGCTGTGGAAGGTCCCCCAGGGGCCCCGCAACAACACAGCCCCCTCCAGGCCACCTCCGGGCCTCACCAACCCCGCCAAGCCCTCCTCCACCTGGGGAGGAAACTCCCTGGGCCTGGCCCAAGGCTGGAGCAGCTCATACACCTCAGGTGAGATGCCACAGTAGAACTCCTCAGCCTGAAATATAGACCGGGGGAGTTGCTCTGTAAGAAGCCTGGAAAGACTTAAACCTGGTAATATACCTAGTAGAGGAAAATCAATGAACGCTGTGATCAGGGGTTTGGGGTTAGTCGTTTTGAGATTTTGACTTGATGCTCATTGAAAACCATTGGCTGTGGATTTGAGCTGACCTTACTTTGTGCTGTGTCAACATCCTACCCTAACATAATGTTTTTGACACATTTACCTAAAGAAGCATAGTGTAGGACACCACATAGGCGTGTCATTTTCCTAGGTGTGTTCGTTGTACAGTGTGATTCTCCCCCACTATGTTTTGAGCTCCCCTCCGCTCATCAGTCGCTGTAGCAAGGTGGAGCAATACACACCCCGCTGTGGTTAGAGGCCCTTGTCAAACTGAAGTCTTGCAGCTTATCAGATAAGACTTAAGTGACTTTTATCATGGCTTCAAAGAGAACCTAAACCGTGTGACCTTATTTTGACATGAGTCCTAAGGTCACACTGAGGTAAGAGTAAAAGTACTTACATGAGACAATGAAAATATGTCATTTAAAAATAAAAAAAGAACATCCATAGACGACAACAATGGACAACTTATGTACATGCATACAAATGTTGTCATCGATAGAAGACAAGTTATTGACCAAAAATGATTGCTTTATATTTTATGTGGACCTGAATATTGACTGATCATCAACCTTCTCTGTTTCTCTCAGAGGGCACAACCTGGAGCACAGACAGCTCCAACAGGACCAGTAGCTGGCTGGTACTGAGGAACCTCACCCCCCAGATAGACGGCTCCACCCTGCGGACGCTGTGCATGCAGCACGGCCCCCTCATCACATTCCACCTCTTCCTGACCCAGGGAAACGCTGTGGTGCGATACAGCTCCAAGGAGGAGGCTGCCAAGGCCCAGAAGTCCCTGCACATGTAAGACTCCCAAACTTGAAGGGGAAAAACCCATCTGGATTTTGTGTCGTCATGATGATGTGGCCGGTGACTCGTTTGCTTCTTGAAAGTCCAATATCGTGTGAACTTGACTGCTGACTTGAAAAAGCATTGTGGGACTGTATTAGTGGACTAATGAAAAAAAATACCAAAAGATAGTTTTGGAGTGGGTTTTCTCTTTTACCCATACTCTATGCTGTTCAGGGTAGTGATTATCTCAGTCTGACCTTAAACAAAACACTTCTAGGCTATATACATCTCACTGACAAAATAGCAAAGCCTATAAAGAAATACTTGTACTGTACTTCACCACGTGTAAGAAAATCCATGTTGATACTATAACACCTGTAAGTATGTGATGTATAACTGAGCCCTGTCCTCTTAGGTGTGTGCTGGGGAACACCACCATCCTGGCAGAGTTTGCCGGGGAGGAGGAGGTGAACCGCTACTTTGCACAAGGCCAGCAGCAGCAGCTTCCGCCCACCACCAGCTGGCAGCCTAACCCCGGCACCAATCAGACGCGCATGGGCGGAGGCTCGCAGCAGCACGCCATTGGCCATCACTGGAGTGGCGGCCTTGGGGGAGGAGCCAAGACCGGCGGAGACCTGCTGTGGGGGGGCGTGCCCCAGTACTCCAGCCTGTGGGGGCCCCCTAGTGGCGATGATAGTCGCGGCGTTATCGGGAGCCCCAACCCCATTAACACGCTGTTGCCAGGCGACCTGCTGAGTGGAGAGTCCATGTAGGACAACACACTAACAAACCAACCATGAGGACGGATGTGTCAACGCTGGAACAGACAGTGGAAAAATAATAATAAATACACACAAAAATTACAATGAACAGGAACAAAACCAAGCAAATCATGTGGCGATAATCAGTATCAACGGAACTGTGAATCGTGTACCGGAAGGCTGGGGGCGACGACACAAGACTGCTGACCCCTACGCCCTTCGGTTTTTACGTTTTTTTCCCCCTCCTTTTTAGTTGACTTTTTAAAAGGGGATTTTGTTTTTAGTATTTGATAAATGTTGGAAGCAAACAAAAATGAAATGCTGAAAAGACTCAATGAAGAGAGAACCATTAAGTGTTTTTAAGTTTTCCATGAATATCGCACATTCTGTGTGAAATGTTTTTTAGGAGAAGCAATCGTAGAAGCTGCCATTTTGAATCTTTCCTTTGCCCACGAAACTACAAATTGATTAAAAAAAGGCCATTCCCAGCATGCCCGTGGTTTAAAGACCTTTTACTTACGTTATTGTTTTGTTTCCAAGCACTAATATTAGCCTTAAGCGCTCTACTGCGGCCCAGGTCCTCCTTCAATCTCAAGCCTTTTTCATTGTTTTGAAACTGAAGAAATATTGTGATTTTGAAAGCTTGCTCAGTTCCCATCTCTGAGCCAGTGAATGGAACAGAACAAGTGTGATCAACCAAGGTCGTGTTCACTAGGAATGAAACGGAAGCAAGCGGACTGAAACTGAGGGACTACCTGAACTTTGTCCAATAAGAAATGCTTGTTTTCGCATGCTGTTGCAAAACGTTTTGCCACGTGTGCACCTAATGAATATGACCCCCAAGTCACTCGGCAGTATGAGGCCTGTCAACACTGACCGAACCAATCATCAGTTAAAACCTTTTTCCGTTTTTCTGGTCGTTCAATTGTTCTTAAAAGGGATTTACACTGCTGTTTTTGTTCTTTTTGTATATCGGGCGCATTTTTATATCTATCGCAACATAAGCTGAGAGATTATTACACATCGACAGACCTAGCTGCATCTGTTTTATGTGCGTTCTTGAGTATATGTCTGATGGAACCTAATCATTCACGTCTGGGAGTTCAGATTACCACTGCTCAGAACTACGACTTCAGCTATACTCACCTAACGAGACTTACAGGTGCTTCTTGTCAATTATTAACATTATTAGTCGGTTCCGTTGTTAACCCTCTCGTCCCCATTATGGTCCACCAGTTTCTGGAAACGACGACAAAAAAAATGAAAACGCTTCAACTTGATGTGAAAGTTACATTGTGCAATATATATGCCACAGACCCTTCTTCTTCCGTCCATGCTCAAGTCCAAACAGGAACTGGTGTCTTTACATTTTTCGTTCTTGATTTTTGTTGTCAAAGAACTTAAGAACTACAGAAACTTTACCTTTTCTAATTTTTGATTCCCACCAGGTCACCCCTTGACCCCCCCATGAAAAACCGTTGCGTTAACTCTTGCCGGAGAGGTGGAGCGAGCGAGGATGTGTGTTCAGAAACTGTCTCTGCAGCCCTGAAACTCCTCATACGTACACATTGAACTGGGGTACATGAGAAAGCACCATCAGAAAGCCCTTCCTCTCCACGTTGCCACAGCCACACTGAACAGACTGAATCCAGGTGGGGGAGTCACTGGAAGGTCACTGGAGATCTGGCACAATACCAAATAAGAGGGGTTTATCCTAATGCAGTAGATCTACTACGAGTGTTCCTTGTATTTGGTACTGTGCAAAAATGTAAAAGATAGACTAAGTAACCTTTTGTCTATTTCAAAGGGTTTTATCATAGCACTTATGAAGAGAGCTAAACGCTTCAACTTGCAAACCAATAAATCAGAAAAATGGAGCAGCAACTTTGAAAACTGAAAAAAAAAAGACAAAAAAAAGAACTCTTGCTCTTTTTGTACTGTATCTATACTTGGAAATAACTTCTGGTATTTGTTTGTTCCTCTTTGGTCCAAGGACTTGTATGAACTTTAAAATGGTAGCAGGATGAAGAAAAGAAAAAAAAGGAAGTCTACTTTTATCTGACAAAAAAGTCTGCAGTGTTTGATTTTTTTCTAAAGACATTTTCATTTAACTATATCAAAGTGAATATCACTGTTACTCCAAAATGTTTAGCCTTTTTCTTGTCTGGAGACACTAGACATGCAATGTTACCTGTCTCCGGCCAACGGTTGGTCGGAGTGGGGAGGGGGACGGTCACGGTCCACTGAGTGCCTCTCTGCTGTGGTGCCCATGGCGATGGTCGCTAGGCAAGGCTACCCCCACAGCAGCATTTCCTCCTGGGCTGGCACCAAGCTCTCCCATTAGACACCCTCAGCCCGGCAGGAAACCACGCTCCCTCCAAGACTGGCCAATCAGCACGGAGCTAGCCAGCTAACGACCGCGCCAGCAGCACTCGACCTCGTCTCAACCAACCCTCTCCATTTCCCCTAATCTTCTTTCACACAAAGATCACTTTAGCTGGAAGTCAAGAGACAGTCAAATTTCTGGAATTTTGCCAGTGTTTGATTAATTTTATTTTGTTTTCGTTTGACGTTATGTATTTTTTGATTTGTTATTTTTGTCTACATGCAGTGGTCTTTTCAAGATGGCTGCTTGAAACTAGCCCTTTTCACTGTTCATATGCAGAAACACTTTGGTCAGAGGTGCCTCTGTATGTTCATCCTGTGTATTGAATGCAAACGAGGATCAATACTACAGCCCGTCATTGATTGTCTATTATTAGTTAGTATCTTAACTGATTGATTGATCATTGCTTTGTTTTGGACAGTATTCTGTAGTACTTCCAGGCAGTATCTCAAGACGTGTAAGTTAGACCCAATAGGGTGTCTCAGATGGGTGAGTGTGTCCTGCCTGACCCTAGCTGCTCCACCTGGGTTCCACCAGGGCTGTCCCCTCTCGCCCGCTCACACAGCTGCTACTCTACACCCTCCAGTCCCCACCAAAGCAAACAACCTAGGCCATGGCCCTCCCCCTGACCAGACATAAACAGCGACTCAGTTCTGTTTCTATGCAAAAGACTAGAGGCTGCGGGCCCTTTACAGCCAACGTGCCAATCCTGCCTTAAGGGTTGAGCACTGACTCACAGAGCTAGACCCATTTAACCTCTTGCTGTATGTACCCTTCAGCACTTAGAATATGTCCGCTCCTGGTCCTTATAACTGGGTTTAAACCACAACACTGTCGTATTCCAAACTTCCACCCTCCCTCTAGGGGAGTTAGTACCACTGAAGTGGAGGTATAGTAGGCCTCTCTTTACTGTGCTGAAGAAGACTGATCTCCTGTCAGCTTGATCTCAGGGTAGGAGATGACGTTAAAAGATGCAGCTCTCTCTGTATGCATGTCCTTTTGCTGTAGTGTAAGAGAGCCAAGTTCTACACTAACTAATGGCAAGCTGTGCAGTAGTACTATAGACTTGTTTTGGTTGGAGAATTGTTTTTGGGGAATGGGATAGTAATGGTTTCCCTTCCCAATTATAGGCCTACTGTAATGTTACAATGTAGAGGCCCATTCTGCATGTAAGATGCCAATGTTATCCTATGTGCCAATACAATAAAATATATAGATCTCAAACTAGCCCATGTTATACGATCTGGAGAAAGAGCTCTTCTCTTCCCAGGATAGAGGATCTTTGATAACCTTTGTGATGGAGGATCTTTGATAACCTTTGATGGAGGATCTTTGATAACCTTTGTGATTTGAGGCAGGGGGGCAGGAGGGATCAAACAGATGGGTGGGGGCAACACACCTCATCCTGAACCACTGAGATAATATGGCCGGGTCTCTCATGGCACCCTGTTCACTATGTAGTGCATTATATAGGGATATAGGGTGCCATTTGTGGGGAATGCCCTGTTGATCAAATCTTTGGCGGATCCAAGTATCCTATGGTGCACAGTCAGTTTGATGTTGGGTAATCCTGGGTACATATTTTTTTAAACCAAATGAATTTCTTGCATTTTAACGTCATTTTAATATGAAGTTTGACACAAAATCAAGAAGAAAAAAATATTTAAAAAAACAAAAAAAACAGACTAAAATAAAAGATCTATAATATGTTAAAACTAAAGCTCTGCACTTCTAGCTGAAATGTCTCCAGTCCAGCAACCTCTAACTTCTACCATCCAGGGAGTCAGAATGCAGGCTGGGGAGCCTTTTTGTGGATGCTGTATTTATCCTATTTGTTAGTTTCCTCTCAAAGCGGACCCACAACTGTATATTTCCACAGACCCAGATGGCTTCGGGCCCACTGTATCAGCCCAGGTCGCTCGCCTCACTGTTTCTGCGGTAGGCAACGAGAGTGGACGCATTTCAAAAGGTACAAAGTCTTAACAAAAAAAAATAACAAAAAAAAAAATGGGATAAGGCTACCTTTTTGGGACTGTTCGGCGTCCTGCAGCACACTAGCAAAAATCACTATTGCCTGTTTCTGTAACTGCCTTGATCCAAGCTCAGAGACCAATTAGCCGGGTGGGGGCCTCCAAACGTCCGCTCGGTGTGTGTGCACCAGCACTGAGGGGCAGGCCGTGCTCTCTCTCTACTGCTTAACTATAGATATATGGATATGTACGCTCGGTGTGTGTGGTAGGTAGCACATCAACAGACACCTTGGATCTCAATCTCTGAAACCTTTTATTCCTCTTAAAAGGTCTGGGTTCAATACAAACTGAAGATGAGCAATATGTATTCCCCCCGCAAATAAGTGATACGAAGGAAATGGAATGGGTTTAGTGGTTAAACTGGTACTTGATGGATCATGAGTAATGTCTTTCCTACCTGGAGTTGGATATGCACGTTCTGGATTTATGAACATATTACAGTAAGTACCTTGAACTACTTGTACTGTATGTGAATTGGTCTAAACAATCCAACCTGAAATCACCTGTTTTTTAAATGCATACTTTCCCAGTAGAGAAAAATATCATTAAACATATCAACACAAAAATATAAACACAAATACTTGAATCAAGGAGCGCCAATAACGTAATGTGAAGTCTCTTTTGTAAAAAAAAAATGTAAAAAAAAACAAAATAAAAAACAATTTGACTAGTACACTTCCAAGCTTGAGGTCATCAATTAAAAAAGATTGGAGAAAAAAAGTGCAAAAATCATTTGGTTGTGTGCTTGAAAGTCAAATGTATGTGTGCAAACAACTGTGTGCTTGGCAGGCTTAGGACTGCTGTCATGTTCCATTCAGTATGTTGTGTATTGACATTGTTGTCTGTTCTTTTATTCAGTTTATTTTTTGCTTGTCAAAACTATATTCTGATAGACATTTATCTTCTAACGTTGCACTGAGTGTCTTCTACCCCTCACTCAGCTAATCGTAGACAAACGAGGGGAGAGTGACAATTCATGTGTAAATGTTTACTCAAGGACTTAATGGAAAAAAAGTTTTTGTTTTATCTGTAAAATGTTTATCTACCTTAGTGGCTTTTATTGTGGAATAATCCAAAACAAGGATTATCATAGAGTATTGCACCATTTTGTTCTGATTACATACAAATGTCATGAAAAAAGACAAAAAAAATGATCTAAGAATTGTGGCCATAGGTGGTAGGACTAGTAATCTCTTAACTTCATGGAGAAATGGAAAGGGATAATGTGGGGAGATGAGTTTGTTACAGGACTCATTTCAGAGGTGCCTATCTTATTTTTTTTATGCATAGCCACCCGCCGTTTACAAACATTTCATTTGTCTGAAGTTGAGGAAAAAGGAATTTAGAAGAAATGTTGAAAAAGACAAATTCCATCTTCCATCAAAAATATGAACATAAAACAAACTTTGCAAAATGAAGATTTATGCTACTTTCAGAACTCTGGGATTGATCAGTGTTGTGTTTTTAATTTCTCTTTTTTTTTATGTCGACAGACTGTATGTATTGAATTATTTGAATTTTGTCTTTGTAAAAAGACAACGCAATTTGCTCACTATCTTGCACACTCGTAAAGATGTGGATCTTGTCTCGGGAAGGCCAGGATTTCCAGAGTTCAAACTCCACCATTTGTATTTAAATTTGAGAGTTTTAAATTACAATAACTTTGAGAAATGTAACTCCAGGCACTGAACGTTAGGGATTTAAATAGAATATGATATACCATTGCTTCTAAAAATCCATAGCAGTTACATAATTTACCAAATAAATGACTGAAAATGAACTTTGAGAGAGAAAAAGTAGAGTGCTTTACATGTAAAATTGCTTTACATTTAAACAAAATTGATAAATGGTTTTAATTGTCAAACGGCAGTGATTAGTTTTACTTATGCATTTTCTTTGAGGTTCCATCCTGTAACTTTCAGGAGCTTTGTGCATTACTGTCTCGGTTCCTGTGGCAGATATTCAATGAGTTAAGAGATTCTGTCTAATAGATGGTTTTCAGGAGACAGATTTGAAGTGTGGGGGGGTAGCTGGTTTTTAAAGGATCATGATCTATGCACAAGTGGGAGGGAGAGTCCAGGCCTGCTTTTCTCTTGGGGCCCGGAACTCGTACTCTGGGGTTCAGGGTTTGATGTAGGGGTGTGTCTTTGTGCTACAAATTTGCTATGTTAGATTTTCTTCCCCCTCATCAGATTTATGGCAAAACTTTGTATTGCTTCGCCATGCTGTGTAATCCTTAAGCAATGAGCGCTTATCCTTCTGCTAAAGCACTGTGGGTTATACTGAGAAAAAGCCCATGACTTTTAAGGCGGTCTGGTTTTTGTAAGGGGGGGAGGAGGTGGTACTCTGCCTTTTTATTTAAAAAAGAAACATTAAGGAGAAATGTCTGTACTGAGAAAGTTGTGGCTTTTAATGTTTTTTTTCTCCTCATAGAATGTGATTGTTAATGACATGCACCGGAAAACATGTTTCCATGAGTTATGGAGCTTCTTTCGGACTATATTAATAAATTGACATTTTTCTTGGCTGTTAAAAAGCGTCTTGTCGATTTCTTGTGTTGTCTTGATTTTTCATGTGGACATTAGTATTAATGCACCTCTAGAGATGAAGCCAGTAAACTAGATGCAGCCGGATAAGGAAGCAACTTCAGACAACTCGCACACACCACCAAGGAATACACTTGAAGCACCCCTTGTTATAAAAAATTTTTTTTACAGTAAGCTGTTGAGTTAAATCTCTATTGCACTTTTATTCAGGTCAGAGTGAGTTCTCAGAATTTGCATATCGCAAAAGGACATTGCAGCTTTCACATCCAACTGAACTGCAAAGTCACTACCTCTGCTTACATATTACCTGTAACCCCTGTGTATAGCCTCGCTTATTTTTCTATATGCTTGTAACTAAGCATTTCACTGTCAGGTCTACACCTGTTGTATTCAGCACATGTGACAAATACAATTAGATTTTGAAGCTGTGGTTCAGCACACCATGCAAACACATCCGGTGGACCATCCCATGACTGGTTAATTTCCGATATGTAGCAAACTCAATGTGGAAAGGCAGGCACCCTGTTGCGAGCATGTGTCCTGGAGCTTGTCCACATATTAGCCAGTCCGCATTAAGACCAGGTTTCCTGGTCCCATCCAGTATTCAAAATATTGAGACATCTTGACGCCATAAAGGTTTTATCAGTCTACACTTGATATCAAGACAATTCACCGGACCACAATGCATTTAATAGTCTACATCTGTCTCAGAATGTGGACAAAGGACGGGATGTTAGCACCAGGTAGAAATGGGTATTTTGTAAGTCCTGATATTGGAATGGCCATGATTATCTGTTTCCTGCACAAATGTACCATGTCAAAATACAACACTAATAAAGACAAGTATTACACTTAATATTTTTGTTGGTTTAAATACAATACCTTTTCAAAAAGTAAAGCAAGGCTACAACATTTAGCTGCCAGCATTTACATCAAATACAAAACATTGTTTATAACGCCACAACAGCATTTACAGTACAACAAACTAAGTTAGGTGGATGTTTGTTTGTCCAGATTTAAGGTTATGTAAATTGTAGTTATAGTCAAACATCATGTTGGTGAGATTGAGCAGACCTTGTTCCTCGTAGTTTCAGATACTAGCGGTGACTCTTTGGGCCTCTCTGTGGTTTTCCTGTTGAGAACTCAGAGGGGGGGGCCTCGGGTGGTAAGAGGGAGACACTTTTCCATTCCGGTTGGGGGGCCGCACCCCAACCATCTCCTCGTAGATGGAAGCCTGGTGGTGCTGCGGTTTGACACGGTCTCCTCGGGTCTTACCCTGACAGAGGACAGAAGCCAATCAGAGAAGGCAGCAGGTGAAAGTGTGAAATGATGTGAATGGTAAGAGGATGGATGCTTTGATTCAGTGGCGTTCTTCCTCAATTTGAGGTGTTTGACAAATCACTGGTACTTAGTCATACCTGTCAGAAATCAGTGTTATGGTACTGACAATTTGTCACTTGAGGAATACAGTAGCTACCAAATGAGTACCTATACCTATAGTACCTATATACATTACAATATCATGCCTCCCCAGTCAACAACCATAGAGGTTACAGAGTGGCTTTATAAACTCAGAGCAGAGAACTGTTTTATTTCAAGAAAATGTCATATGAATGAGAAATTTGCAGAATGTGAGGTTGTAACGCTTTTTAAATTATGACCATAAAAGCAGCAAAAAAATTGGAGTGGCTACCATTTATATAAATAATATTCTGTGTGTCAATCATATTGTCCATAGTAAGTAGGTTACAGTCCTACTCACATAATGAGCCACTCCCAGGGCCATAAGGAAGATGAGTAGCAGCCCCACAGTAGCAGAAAGGGCATAGAGCAGTGGAGTGTAGCCAGTACAGCTACACCTAACACCTGGGGAAACAATGAGCAATATGTAGTGTCAGACTTTCAAGAATGTCAAATCACTTCCTAAATTAAAAATACATTGACAACCTTTCATATACTGTGTATGATTAAATGAATTACTAACAGACCATTGTCTGTTTGATAATTGTTACCTGAGTTACTGAATTGGCTACTAGAGTTAATAAACAATACAGCATCATAGAAACAGCTTCCAAGGATGACCTGGACATGTACTGGCATGAATTTACAGTTTAAAGGGATAGTTTGGGATTTTGGCAGATTCACTTGTGGATACCATTTTATGTCTGTGTGCAGTTTGAATCATTGCGCTAACGCTAGTTAGCATTGTCTCGCGAAACTACCTCCAACTTCCTTCATACTAGACACCAGACATAAAAAAATATCCACAAGTTCATCTGACTCTGGGGAAGTAGATAGGGTTCCTTGCCAAAACCACAAACTATCCCTTAAAAACCAAAACCACTGACCCCATTTTCCTACTGCATCTGTCTATTTTCAAAATGAGTATAGAGACCGATGTGGGGAGGGGAAGTGGAGACTTTTCGTAAAGGTCTGGTCAAAAAGTTGTATAGACAGACAACGCATAGGCACACAAAGAAGGTTCCCAATGTGATATGTAAGCTCAACGAATGAACAAGCCTTACTAAATCAAGTGTTACTTGTTTATATCCACTAGCCCAATATAAATCAGGTGTTTTATTAGGGTTGAATCCACTAGCCCTATGATAAACACCCACCTTGCACAGACACAAAGTAAACGTATCTCCCTAGCCTGGCACTGTTGTCGGACCTGCCGGGGAGCAGCAGCTCACAGCTGTAAAAGGCGCTCTCTTCCGGCTGCATCTTTAGCAGGGTGAGGTTGTATGCCAGGCTGCCCAGACCCGTGCCCAGGTGAAGCCTCTCTTCTGGGGGGAACGAGGCAGAGGAAGAGGGGCGCTTTAAGTGGAACAGCACCTCCACTGGAGCCCGGCCCCACCGCCTCTTCAGGCATACCCCTTCCATGGCCGAGGGGGAACCGTAGGGGGCGAGGCAGGGGAGGACAGCTGACCCCCCGGCGCACGTCTCTATCAGGCCTACATCCATCTTGTTGTCTGGGACATCTTCTCCAGATGGGAAACAAACACTAGTATGACTGGCTTTGTGGGCGGGGTAGAGGAGAGTATGTTGCTAGAGCCAGGGCTATTCTAAGGAGGAAGCAGTGGCAGGATGCATAACATGAACAGTATGGCTCAGCTATGGCGTCTGGAGTTATTACAACAAAAAAAGGAAAACACGCAGGCTACTGTGACTGTTGACTATGGTGTCAATAACTCTAATCGTATCAAGAAACATGAAAAAGGAAATAAATGAAGGAATCCATAAAGAATACTCACCAACATTGTCAACGTACAGAAAGAACTCCATATTGCTTGGAATCTTTTGATCGACGCTGGAGGCATCGGGGAAGACAAACTCACAGTAGTAGAGGTCTGTGTCTGTTCCCTTCAGCTGGCTGAGGGTCACGTTGACCCGGTGAGTACTCGGGTCTCCCGTGACATGGATGCGCTCTTTGACGTCACCGTAAAACGAAGGCTTTTGTTCAGTAAACATGAACAGGACCACTTGGTTGGGCTGCAGCCACTTGCGTTTCAGGTAGAGCCCAATGGGCTTGGAGGCATTGAACTCAGAGATACAGTAGAACTCTATAGAGTCACCCTGCGTTCTCTCCAGGAATTCCATATCACAGAACACTAGGAGGCAACATTAGAGAAGGTAATACAACGTTAGCTCCCCGTTTTTATTTGACCTTTATTTAACTAGGCAGTGCCATTAAAAACACATTCTTATTTACAATGGCGGCCTACCCAGGCGCAACCCCCCGGACGACGCTGGGCCAACTGTGAGCCCTCTATGGGACTCGCAATCTCGGCCGGCCGATTGTGAAACGAATCAGGCTGTCTGCAGTGACGCCTCTAGCATTGAGACACACTGCCTTAGACGGCTGTTTTTTATGGCTTGTTGGTGGTCATATAAAGGGAAGCCAACTGTACTGACAGCATGGTTTGGACCTCCCTAACGTGGTCAAGAAAGCGTCTGTATAATGATCAATGTAGTCATATGGAAGTTTCAGGCCTCTGGTTAAACTAACCCAAACAAGTGCTGTTTTATAGGCATTAAACTAATCCATGATAAAGTCATCCAAAACTTGCAATGGCAGAAGAAAAATTCCAACACCACAGGAGGTTGGTGGCACCTTAATTGGAGAGGAATGAGTGGAATGGTATCAAATAAATCAAACCCGTGTCTGTGTTTGATGCCATTCCATTCACACCAGCCATTATGAGCTGTCCTCCCCTCAGCAGCCTCCTGTGGCCAACACAGTTCCCAATAAACTAACCCCACACCAAAAGTTGCAGACTTACCCAACACTGTATGTGTGATGAGCAGCAGCCAAACACCTGTCAGATGAAGAGTCATAATGACTACCCTTGTTCTTATATGATGATGCTATCACACACTGAGCAGCATGCAGTGAGCCTCAGACATAAGTGGAGTATTAGACTAGAATTGTTGAGTGTGACTCACTTGACTGGGGGTCTCAGCCAGATGAGGGGAAATTGGTGACAAGTTACAGGAACTTCTCCACCTCAAACCTTAACGCTAAACAGGAAGAGTTGTTTGTAAACTACCCCTCACAAGTGTCATAGCAAAAAGCCACACCCACCTTTACATAATTACTACAAAATATTTATCTGTATAGATGAGATGGTTCTGCAAATGCAAAATACTGAAAATGTGTTGACCTTATACTAAGAGTATAAAATCCGGAGTATTTAGCCATTTGTAAAGCTGCAAAAATCTGTAAATTTCAGCCAAGTACTGCTAATAAGAGAATATATGTAGGTATCAAAACATGAGTTACTTTGAAGATGTTTAAGGTTTAAAAAAATGTTATAAAAGTTACAACATACCACAAATGACCAACTATTCACTGTAACGTCATGGGAGATATTGCAAACAGTTACTTGAGAAAGTCAAGTTCACGACCCAAGACCATCTAGTGGTCCTCTTACAAAGATGGTTCAGATCGGTCCTCTTCCTGGTATAAAACGGGTTTTTAACAAGATAGGCTTGAAAAAAGACACTGAAAATTGTACACAATACACATGATTTATTCTTATAATAGTGTGTTTTGATACAAAGCATTTAGATTTTTACATTAGGATAAATGTATGCACATCAGCAAAAGGAGAGAAACTGTGATACTGCCAACATGGTCTTGTGAAATAACATGTCAATTTGTTTTATGTGAAATGTATAGTTAATGAACAAACAGGCCAATGTTCCCTTTAAAAGAACGTTATAGGATGCATGTTGACAATTATAACTGGGGAGAATTCAATTATAATGGTGAAGCTAATCCGAGTAACAGTTTAACACAGCAGCACATCCAAGACAGTTTTGAGCATTGTTGCGAAAGTTGGAAGATGAGTTCGGACGAGTGTTGACGACAACATCCAACAGGCCAAATACTTTAATCCATAACTATTAATAATCTATTAAAATCTGTAAACAACGATCATAACTTGAAGAAAAAAACATTACCGTAATATGGTCTGGGAGTGTTTTCAAATGAACTTTACAATCATTATTTTACAACAGCCATCATGTACAGTGCCTTCCAAAAGTATTCACACCCCTTGACTTTTTCTATTTTGTGTTACAGCCAGAATTTTAAAATTGATTCAATTGAGATTGTGTCACTGGCTTACACAATACCGCACAATGTTTAAGTAGAATTGTTTTTTTGAACTTTTTACAAATTAATTCAATGTAAAGCTGAAACGTATTGAATCAAAAAGTATTCAACCCCTTTGTTATGGCAAGCCTAAATAAATTCAGGAGTGAAAATTAGCTTAAGTCACAATATAAGTTGTATGGACTCACTGTGTGCAAAAATAGTGCTTAACATGATTTGAATAACTCTCTCAATCCTGTACCCCACATGTACATATAAAAAAGGTCCCCGAAGCTGAGCAGTGAATTTCAAAACATATTCGCCAAAGACCAGGGAGGTTTTCAAATGCCACGCAAAGGGTATCTATTGGTAGGTGGGTACAATTCAAATAAAAAGCAGACATTGAATATCCCTTTGAGCATGGTGAAGTTAACACTTTGGATGGTATATCAATTGTGGTGGAAGACTTAGGTAACATAGATAATTAAGATGTCTTATCTGCATAATATTCTTATATGATATGCTTGTTATTAGAATGTATCCCTTTGGACTCTGGTGTTGGTAGTTGGACTTCCTCCCTCAGCTGGGGCCGAGAGGGGAGAAGTCAGGCTCGTCTTTCACATGCCGCTGGTGCTATGCAGAATATCAGAAAGAGAAATATGACAGGAGGGAACCTTGTCTTCATATGTGAATGTGTTTTCCTATTCTAAACCATGTGAAGGGATGGCGCGATTGATGCGGAACCACTTGTCTCCACAATGCCCGTGAGCCAGTCACTCCCTCCTTGGGGGAGATACGGTCTGAGAAAAGATGTGGGGAAGTGTCTGGAACCATTGTATGTCATCTCTGATGTTGCACCGGTCCTGGGGGTGTGTATGACCTAGAGGCTCACTCCCCTCAGTGTCCAGGCATGTGGTCAAGAAGGGGTTTTACTTGAGATGAAGGTATCTAGAGTTGACAATTGAGTTATACCATAGAATTAATTGGTGTTTCTGTGCTTTGAAGTACCAGGAACGTGATCGGAGCCTCGTCTTAGGGGCCAAACTAAATAAGAACAGACTTCAAAGCAAATGCTATCTGGTGGGATACTCCTTTCTCATATATCAAGTTACACCCTGTGACCCCTTCCATGCATCTGTTTGTCAAGAAGACTAAAAGGGCGTATATTTTCTATAAAAGATATGTATTCTTCGTATGTCAGAGCTACTCACCACAACACTTGGAAGTGTTGAGCCGACCAGCCTTATCATTATAGAAGCAATGAAAATGGCTGTCTAGCAATGATCAACAACCAAATTGACAGTTTGAAGAATATGCTAATATAATTACAATCCAGGTGTGGAAAGCTCTTAAGACTTACCCAGAAAAACATGTGCTGTAATGGCTGCCAAAGGTGATTCTAACATGTATTGATTGACTCAAGGGGTTGAATACATATGTATTTAATTTTCAAACATGATTTCACTTTGCCATTATGGGGTATTGTGGGTAGATGGGTGAGAATCTATTTCATCCGTTAAATTCAGGCTGTAACAACCAAATGGAAAACAAGTCAAGGGGTAGGAATACTTTCTGAAGCCACTGTACATCATAGCCGATGTGAAATCCTACTTACCAAATGAGTGGGGTAAAAATGTGTCCAGTTTCCACCAAGCTGCCCCCTTCACCACCAGACAGAAAGAGGCAACAATGGCACACCACAGCATTCAACATTCATTATATTTGTATGCAACCAAATGGTGTAACAAATCTTGAGCAAGTACTTTAGAATAACTCTACAATACTCAAAACAATGTACAAATCTTGGAAAAACTCCCAAAATGCATTACTTCAGATTCAATAACTAGTTACTGCTAAACGGTACATCCGGTACAAGATACAGCCACACTATGGTAAGGGAATGGGTACTTACAGATATAACTGACCTGTTTCGCAAGAAATCTGTGTTTTAGGCTGAAAAGCAGATAAGGACATTACCATCAAAATAGACATGGGCTTACAAAAGGTTTCAAAGTAATGCTTTTTCCATTTTAATATGCTATGCAGTGTTTCCCCTAATATTTTTTTCCAACAGCAGTGGCAAAGTTAGCATGTGGGGGTAGTGGGCATGACAAATGGCACATTTTAGCGGCCCTCCTCTCAGCCACAAAGAAACTGTAGCTGTTCTAAAAACTAATTTTCTACAATTCTACACATTTTGCCATGGCTTATGCATTGTTCCTAATTTATCTAAATGACAAACCAAATCAAAAGGGGCCCTATATCATGATTTTTATTTTATTTTACCTTCTGCAACTGTCTAGTCTTTATTTTGCCGATTTTTAGTCTTCAAATATATTGCGGCAATATCGTTTCTATATTCCTGGCTAAAAAATATTTTTTGCAGTGGCGGCTACGGTTTTGTGCCGCTGCTAAATACATATAGGGGAAACACTGATGCACCATAGTGGAATAACACCAAATAAGGCCCTCTGACTTGAAAAGCTAAACACCTGAACGGTGTAGTAGGTGAGTAGGTGGTTTAGGAAAAATACACCCGACATCAAGTAAAATGTATATTTATCATCAACCACACAGAGTATAGAGCACTTGCATGCAAATGTTAGTGAACCTAAGGTGAGGAAGATAAACTGATTCAGGGTGCAGGTTTAAATGACTGAATTACTATTAAAGAACATCCGGCTATAAAAGTATCTGCATCAAGACAATGTGTATATTAAAACATGTTTAAAAATACCAGATCTGGAATGTTGACATTATTATTTGAACAATATTTCATAAATACAACATTTATGTACAAACCTTCATGATGAAGGTACTAACCTCCATGGTACAAACCTTCATGAAGCCTCATCCCCATCCATGGGTCAGGAAGAAAACAGTGTTGGATTTTAAGTGAGTTTTATTACAACATAGATAGTTTAAAACAGTACAGAGAATAAGTTCACACAAGTTACCCTTTTGATCATGGAATAAACCTGAAATAAGAATGAAGCTAGAGACTGATAGATAATAATAATCCATGGTAAACTACTAAACAGTTGGAATCGTCATCATAAAGGAGGACCCTCACCAACCATACGGTTGGGGACAGGGCGTCCAACAACACACAAGTGTGCTGTGAGGGCCTCGTCACCGACTTACTCTACACAACAGAAAATCATATATTTACAGGAAACTTGCCTTTTTGTAAGGGGAGGGCGATACGATCATGTTACTCCAGCAGCGAGCAGTCAAAACAATATGAACCATATTTAACACACTTCACTTCTACAAACCTGAGTGAAACATGAGAAGAAAAACACCATACATGTATCAAATCTGCACAATGACAAAGTTGTCATTATCATCAAGTTGTTTTGTGTGTTTTGTTGTTTCTATGTTTTTTCCCCCATTAAAGATGTCATGTTAAATGTCCGTGTGCTGCGTATATATATATTTTTTCATTAATACTTTTCTTCACCATCACTGGTTGGTCTTACAGCTCATTTGCTTGGTTTTAAAAAGCACAAGGTGAGAAAAGGTTTAACCTCCAAACCTAGTGAGGGGTCAGGTCGTTGCGACTGCTTCAGTATCGTCCCGCAGGAGACATGACGGGGGGCCGCATGCCCATGGGAGGCCCTCCTTGGTATCCCATCGGAGGGCCCTGCCCATACGGAGGCATCCCGCCCTGCATGTAGCCAGGCATGCCCTGGGGGGGACCACCATACTGACCTGGAGGGAGGAGGAAGTATATTGAAACATCACAATCACAATGCAAGCAAACGCAAAAAAAACATGTTTTAACTGGTATGATACTTGGTCTTTCGTGCCATCAAAAAGGCTACAAGTTTCTCTCCATCAGTTAATTTTTTGGCCTAGTGATGCCATAACATCTTACCGTGCATGGGGTGCCTCATGCCAGGCTGCTGCGGGGGCATGCCCTGCTGTGGGGGCATCATGCCGCCCACGGCCGCCACAGGAGGGGCAGACATGTGGACCTGCCCCTGCCTGGGCACGTTACGCTGGTACCGGGGCAACTGAGCCCGTCGCTCCTCCTGTTACCGGGCAGACAGACACAGAGAGGATTCTTAGACAGGACACAACACTAGCCTATCCCTTTCAGTGCAACGGCAAGGACAAATCACTACTCAATTACATTATATTTGACTAATTTGTTTTAAACAAATATTACAAGTAACAACAGTAACGCGACAGAAAAAAATGTACTTTCTCATTCATTACTTACTGTGAAAGGGCAAAACGCAAAGCAAGAGCAACTTACCAGTGAGATATCCTCATCAGGGTGGATCAACTTACTGGTTGCACTCATGGTGGTGAGGGTGGCTGGCTTACTGGTCACTGTGGCGGGGGGCTTGGCCACAGTGTTACTAGGGGGGTTAGAGGAGGATGAGGAGGCAGAGGACTGGGTGTAGGCGGGGAATGTTGCTTTGGGAGGGTCAGAGGAGGTGGAGGGTGCGCTGTGGGGCACAGCTCCAGAGGCACTCTGCTGAGCCTGGGAGACCGGAAGGAAGATGCACTGTCAGATGGGTGAGTGACTCATCATGATCACACACACACAGATTACAATGCTCTCCTCTCATAGTAATCAGATATTCAGACATTTGACCTACTGACTCCTTAGAAGGGCTTTCTAAACAGAATTTGTCCCATGGTTTTTGACCACAACAAGCGATTGGTTGATTCCTCAGATTTTCACAAGCAGAGTGCACTGTACATCAAACTAACACTGAACATATTAGCACTTTAAATGACTGGAAAATATCAGTTCAGCTGAGACACAAGAAAAACTCATATCATATCACACATTGCTGATGAGCATTGCATTGTGCAAAATACCATCTGAGGAAATCCATGACAACAAGTCAGAGGAGGGGGAAAATAAGCAGAAAGCAAGCTGTGCCTAAACAAAAATACATATTTTAAATTACCAATCCAGTGCTAAGAATACTAAGGCAGGCCACACACAGGCATGCAGCAAGTCCTCCTAAGGGAAAGCCGATCGTCAGCTCATCCTTTTGGTGGAGCGGTTCACAAAAATGCACACGGAATGACAAAAAGCCTGTTGAATATGTTAACTTAAGTTCATATGTCAAAACACAGACATTTTGTAACATTTCCAACCAAATCAAGCTGATACGCTGCATGCCACAGGAGTCTATAGGACATGGAAGTGAAAGAGTCCTGCCTACTTGTGGAGTGTTAGAGAACAGAGGCTTAGAGGCAGCAGACTGAGAGTCTGCAGTGCTACTGGGAGAGGCTGTGATGGTGTTTGGAACATGAGAGCCCATCTGCAGCATAAAGAAGAGAGGCAGAGTGAACAACACTAGCAGAACCTAGAGTGAATACCAGCAGCTCTGGAGAGGAAAACGAGGAGAGGGCATTTTGATAATGAGCTATAGTTCCTTACTATGGATGCATTACTGATACAACTCTGCTATTGCTGCTCCCTATTAGGCTTGGGCGGTATACCATATACTGGGGTATTTGGAAATAGCCACAGGATGGTTTTTCAATACCGTTGAAACTATGTCTTAGAAGATTGCATAAATGTGAATATTTGTTGCTACATTTCAAGTAAAATACCCGCAGTCAACTTGTGCAATATGGTAAGAGATAATGATTGCGTATTTCATTTCACCTGTCAGAATTTTTCATTATGAAGCTTACCGCTAGTACCCAGTCACATGGTGTTTGTTTACAAGCACACAATAACGAGACACCAGAGCCTTGTGAGTCATTCATTGTTATGCAGCACACGCCATGTGATCAGGTCACAGTATGGAATTCACAACTAAATGTTCACCAGCTACGTTGTTTTTACTTAAAAGTTATAAAACAGTCTAAAATGTGCTAAATGCTCTGCAGCTGTACATTTGGTTTGCTAAATTAGTCGCTAGTTAGCTATCCAGCTAAGTGGTTAGCGTCTTACAAAATTAATTATATTGCCGGTAACAGCAGAAAATCCCCTCTTGAATCAAGAGCCTTGCTGTCTAATAATTGTGTTGTGCGGTCCGCAAACTAACATTTCTGAGTTACTTTTAGAACTTTGTGAGCTGGGAGGTCTGTCCTGAAAATAGTTTAGGTCAGAGACCGTCTACATGTTCACAATGCGCTCTTCATCATTTAGTTTGCATTCTATGGGATTTTACAAGTACTTGTTAGCATTGCTAACCTTTGGATTACAAAAGCTTAGCTGGGGTTTGAAAATAAATGTCCTTTGTGTTCAGTGCCGGTATTACCGAATATACCAATATGGCACAAGGTCAGTATGAAGGTATGACACTCTGGATACTGCCCAAGCCTACTCCCCACCATTAATGATGATATTCTGATAGTATGCATGTGCCGGAGATGAGCGCACCAGTACAACCATCTTAATACAGAGGAAATCCTCTTGGTGAATTATTCCATTTAAAATTAACAAGGTAAACCAATGAGACAGTTATGACAAGATACAGCTCCATCCCACCTCGCCTCTTGGCAAGGTGACCCACCTGTACTGCGCTGGGGAACAGGGGCTTGCTGACGGCAGCAGGGGCTGCTGCGGAGGGTCGGGGCATCCCTGCCGGGGTGGGGACCTGGGCCATGTGGGGCATACCAGGACGGTGACCCATGTGGGGTGGCATTCCTGAAGACAAGACATCAGGTCTCAATATCAAATCACAGTCCTTTCTCAGGAAGTTAGGGAATCCATGACAAATATCATAGCAGGTCGTTTCTAGGTCATGATAGAATTGAGAATGAACATGATTTTGCTCTACTAGAGCTAGGACAATTCTCTGGAATTCACATATCGTGGGCATTTTGCTGATATCGTTCATTATGATAAATAACCTATAGGGCCCTACTAGAGAAATGTGAAGTTTGAAACAAAATAAGTTTGATAACTGGACAATTGACAGCTACAACATTCAAAGTAGTAGTAGTATTTTTAAGGGTAATATTAAAACTGTGGTGCACATTCATGTTATAAGCTTATCGTTAAATAGATGTGCCCACGTCGCCCAGCTCTATGCTAATCTTGTGAAATTGTCAGCTCTCTCACAAGCCTCATATAGGAGAATAGTCCTAGGTGAGAGACGGCCACAGTGCTCTATCCCCTGTCAATGCCATTCCATCCCACTGGGTACAGAGTGACTGGAGTAAGGGAGGGGAAGAGGGGTACCGACAGTGCTTACCTGGCGGCATACCAGGCATCCCTTGCATCATTGGAGGCATCATCCCTCCCATCCCATGCATCATGCTGTAAGGAGATCAAACCAACAGGTGTGAGTTACAATCTGAATGATCAAATCTAACTGTCTGATGTTTTAATAATAAGGCAGATCCTGCAGCGACGGACCAGTTCAGGGCGACATTTAACTCCTGCAAAGAGTGAGCAAACGCATTGAGGGAGGAAAATGTCACCCACTGAGTAGTATGAGTTAGTACTCACCCTGGTGGCATTCCGTGCATACCAGGGGGCATCCCATGCATCATGGGCGGGACACCGTGACCTGGCATCATAGGGGGCATTCCTGCATTGGGAAGAAAAGGGAAGGAAACTAGATTTTAACCAATACACCATACATATATGCTGGGAATTTATTTTTTTCCAGTTTGTGGTTTGTTCAGAATGGGCATGATTCATTCACAATTCAGAGCAGTTGAACATTTTTGACAATCATCATTACTTGATGCAAATGTCTTTACTGGCAGAACACAGCAATCGTATGTATGGCCATTCAGCCCATGTTCTACCTGAGTAAGCTCCTGGTGGCATGCCTGGAGCCCTGGCCCCGGGGGGGATGCCTGGTTGGGCCATGGGAGGGACATAGCTAGCCTGGGGCTGGGCAGCAGGCATCTGCTGCTGAACGAACGAAGGGCCTGGAGCATCATCATCGTCGTCATCCTCGTCAGAGTCATCCTGATTCTGCTTCTTCTTCTGGCTCTCTGAACACAAAGTAAAGGGGTATTTTAGCCACACAGTAGTTCTTTAAGATGATTTGTTCTGGCTGTAGACTTCTATGGTTCTCAGTACAAATGCAGGAAATTACATTGACACTAACTAACCCTGTTTTTGTTCTAATGTCCGTCTCCTCTCCTGCATATCCTTCTCTGGAATTCCTTCCATGCCATAGATTTCCAATTCTATGTCTACCCTTCCAGGTATGGCATTGGGGACCCCGTCGATGGTCTCTTTGTGAACCTGAAAGACACACGACCCACGCCATCAATGATTCATATAACAAATAAAAGGTATGACCACACAGATTAATGAATAACCAACATGTTGTTAATGTGAATACCAACCTGCATACAGTGGATTGCCAGCCCCGGACCAGTGTACAACTTCTTGTGACATATATGGCACTTAAAATGTTTGGCCTTTTGATGTTGGATGAGGATCTTTTCATCATCGAAATCTCGATTACAATACCTTCAAGTTGTGAATTAAAGAAATGTCAGAGTATATACTAACGTTAGCAAGCTAGCTAGTTGGTTTCATTCAATCGAGGGTGCCTCCCCCCTGCTATTAACGTTGCTCCTTTAATTGAACGTAAGGTATAGTTACTCTTTGAGCACAACTTCTGACCACCATCTATGACAGACAAGGTATGCCGACTAAGCGTCATAAACGGGATAGTTGCAGATAGCTACATAATGAATACAATAAGTTACTTTGCTAACTAATATGCCGCTAGCTACTTAGCTAACATAGCTAGTTTTCAGCCTAAAATGTTCGTCAATATACACCATTTGGGTTTACTTTGTTGAGATAAAACTAAAAAGAGAGTGTTGTAAAATTACATTGCAACAACAGTATTACAGAAATACGACAAAGTATCAAAAGTGCGAACAGGTCTTGTGAGGCCTACATTATCTTACTTCGCTAGCTACCTTGCTAAACATTCGAGCCCTCACTTTCCTTTCGTGCGTTTTGTCTATTCCCCAAACCAAAGGATACCAGCACCATGGCTTCATCTGCTTCTTCTTCTTTCGCCCCATCTTTCAGATAGTACTTGGAAAGCAAACGTAGAATAACAAACACTGAAATTCGTTCTTATTGTGTCATAAACATTAGCGACATGCTGTGTGACAACGCCGAAAATGGCGCTTCTTCAAGTGGAGGAAGTGGATTATGATTTGCACCCACAATGCTGTGCTGATGGAAAACGTGCACAATTCCCTAAACAAAAGTGCTTTAAATACGTCTTTCCAGTATATTGACGAAGTTGTATTTTTTTTGTGGGATTTGGTCCGAAATCATCGGAAATTAATCATCATACCAAATTATTATATTATTTTATGTTTTTCTGCTCGCGTCATTTCAATGCATTCTGTGTCGGTGTAATAACTTTAATGTCCACATGGGAGCGACATTGCACCATACTATTGTATGGTGATGAAGGCGTCAATGCTGTGAGCAATTCAAATGTCGATAAATATATATGTATATCCTTATAATAGAACAACAATAATTAAGCAATAATGCACGAGGGGATGTCGTATATGTCCAATATACCACGGCCAAGGGCTTTTCTTATCTGGATACAGCCGATTAGCCGTGGTATATTTGCCAAAAAACCCAAACCCGCAAGGTGCCTTATTGCTATTATAAACTGGTTACTAACGTATACGGTCTGATATACCACGGCTGTCAGCCAATCAGCATTCAGGGCTCGAACCACCCCGTTTATAATACTGAATAGCACAAACTTGCAATGCATGCCATGCATTATGATATGGATGTTCAATTTCATTTGATTCAATAAAATGTTCTAGAAAAATGTATTAGATCAGCACATGGACTCAATAGGGCCTAGATTGCGAGTCCCCCAGCCCAGTGCCTTGCATATAAGCCAGACTCATTTGAATAACTGAAAATAAATATACCCAGTGCTGTGCTCAGCAGTCTGAGCAGAAAGGAAACAATAAATCTACTTCAGAGAATCTCCGTCTTCACCCTCCCTCCCTTCTCTTTAAATCGCTCCCCCTCCATCCCTTTCTCTCCCCTCCCTCCCGTTCTCTCTCCAAGGTAAATGATTCATTTGGAAAATGGGATATTTATGCAAGTGAGTAAACACAACAGATGCCAATTTCAGGGCTCCTAATGAATGTTAAATTGTATGCATTGGGAGCTGCTGTTGTTTCCCATACGGCAGTGACTAGACTAAAGAGAGACCACAGTGGCAGGCCTCCATCTCTGAATGAATTAGGTCTGACTCTTGTGTACTCAAGCATTTCTTTTATTTGTATATATTTTATTTTACTTGTATTTATTTTTTACAATAAACAAAAACACACAGAATCAAAAACAATAGACAACTGAACTTTTACATACATTTCACAAATATTAATGATATCACACATGCTCAGACCCACATGTTCCCACCATATCCACACCCAATGTTGTTTCTAATGCTTGTAAGACCTCAAAATGTTTTATGTCGTTTCTGTCTGTAGCCAGATTTTAAAATATATATTTAAATAATAAGGCATGTCATTTCGTGTATTATGTTTCAACACTCCCTCCATCAATATCAGTTATTTTTAAGTCTTGGATCCAATAGTTTCTATATGTTTTTAATAGATTGTCAGTTGTGTAGGCTGCCTGCAAGGTTTTGTATATCTGACCTATCCAATGGCGACCCATCATTTTTAGCAAAACACTGAGAGTAGCAGTTTGTAATGTTCTCTAGTTGCGCAGTGATTGGCTCAGTGTTCTGTCACTCATGAGGAGCTTGAAAACTCAAACCCCTTGGGTGCTGCCATAGAGTTACATTACAAGTGCCCATCCAAGAAGGCTCAAGGTCTTTCAACATCTTAGCTAGCAGTCATCATCATGAATCAAGTCGAAAATCTACTGGCAAATCCTTTTTATCCTTGTCATACGGAGAGAAGTAATGAAGAGAAATTATAGATAAAACGTATCGGTGCTAATCGGCCATTGGACCTAAACATTACACAGCAAGTTGGAAATTGCAAATTCAACAATGAGTGGTTTGAAGGAATCAGTGGCTAACTGCAAGCTTTGCAAAGCAATCACTAGCCTGCTATTCAGTGGTGGCTGTGTGGTCCCAAGTCTGGGTTTAAGGGTCTCTTTTCCAAGTTTAAAATGATAAACATTCAACATTGGCCATGCTGTCAATCCAGCATGATTTCTGCCACGCTCAAAACAACTGTTAACTTGTAACTGAGAAATCTGACCAGTGAGTTCAAGACAACTGGGAAATTAGGAAAAAACAAGTTTACTTTTTGAACGGTCATCCAATTCGGAATTGTAAGTCGGGAACTCTGGCCTTTTATAGAGCTACAACCTGAAGATCACTGACGTCATCATCATTTGATCTAGTTTTTTTTCCAGAGTTCCCAGTTGTCTTGAAAGCACCATAAATCCAGAGAATGCCAGACTTTGATGACTAACTTTGATGACAAAATCTACCCAAAAGGACTGCCGTGCCACCTTCATGTTCAAGTGAGCACAGCACAACAAGGTGAGTACAAAAATGTATTGTATGCTGCTGCATAAATGATGTAATATGCCAGGGAGATATGTGTACTGTAGCTAAGAAAGTAATACTAAGTGTATGTTGTGTAATAGGCTGTTAGTCGTCCATGTGCTGCACCCTAATAATTTGGTCTATTTTTCCCTCTTAATTTCACCTAACGTTACTGTTCTTACTTGGTGGTGCACATGTAGCCTATAACCTGTTTTAGAGAAATGTAATCATCGCATATTGGAAGAGCTTCCATTGTCTGCTTATATGTCCCCTTTATTTATCCTACGGTTCTGACTTGGTGTACAGGGAGAACACTGTAAGAACGGCCCATGTTCTGAATGGTGTCGCTGTACATTTCAAAAGTGCTGAACAAATAGTTCTATTGACTACGTCGGTCCTAGCTCGCTCATTAATGTCTTATTCGAAAATGCAGATTGCCTCTTATCCCCTTGTCGTCCCCTTATGCCATTGTTTCAACATCTCAATTGTCAGTAGAAACCACATTTGTTTAAGCAAGTATGCCATATAAGCTATGTTTTTTTAAAGACAGTAAATGAGTCTGAGTGAACTGTTTGGATACCAGACAAAGCTCCACTGATAGCCAGGTGTAGCAGTGGTTATGTGTTGGGACTGCTGTTGCGATTTGCTGCTGGGACAGGTTTACAGTGCATTCGGAAAGTATTCAGACCCCTTGACATTTTCCACATTTTGTTACGTTACATCCTTATTCTAAAATTGATTTTTTTTTGATTCACTCATCAATCTACAGACAATACCCCATAATGACAAAGGGAAAACTGCGTTTTATTCATTTTTGCAAATGTATTAAAAAATAAAAAATGGAAATTCCTTATTTACAGAAGTATTCAGACCATTTGCTATGAGACTCAAAATTGAGCTTAGGTGAATCATGTTTCCATTGATCATCCTTGAGATGTTTCTATAACTTGATTGGAGTCCACCTGTGGTAAATTAATTGATTCAACATTATTTTGAAAGGCACACACCTGTCTATATAAGATCCCACAATTGACAGTGCATGTCAGAGCAAAAACCAAGCTATGAGATCATAGGAATTGTCCATAGAGCTCCCAGACAGGGTTGTGTCAAGGCACAGATTTGGGGAAGGGGACCAAAAAATGTCTGCATTATTGAAGGCCCCCAAAATCACAGTGGCCTCCATCATTCTTAAATGGAAGAAGTTTGGGACCACCAAGACTCTTCCTAGAGCTGGCCACCCGGCCAAACTGAGCAATCGGTGGATAAGGGCCTTGATCAGGGAGGTGACCAAGAACCCGATGATCACTCTGACAGAGCTTCAGAGTTCCTCTGTGGAGATGGGAGAATCTTCCAGAAGGACATCCATCTCTGCAGCACTCCACCAATCAGGCATTTATGGTACTGGCCAGACAGAAGCCACTCCTCAGTACAAAGGCACATGACAGCCCGCTTGAAGTTTGCCAAAAGGCACCTAAAGACTCTCAGACCATGAGAAACAAGATTCTCTGGTGTGATGAAACCAAGATTGAACTCTTTGGCCTGAATGCCAAGTGTCATGTCTGGAGGAAACCTGGCACTATCCCTAGGCTGATGCATGATGGTGGCAGCATCATGCTGTGGAGATGTTTTTCAGCGGCAGGGACTGGGAGACTAGTAAGGGTCACCTTCCAACAGGACAACGACCCTAAACACACAGCCAAGACAACGCAAGTGTGGCTTTGGTACAAGTCTCTGAATGTCCTTGAGTGGCCCAGCCAGAGCCCGGACTTGAACTCAATCGAACATCTCTGGAGAGAGCTGAGAATAGCTGTGCAGCGACGCTCCCCATCCAACTTGACAGATCTTGAGAGGATCAGCAGAAAAGAATGGGAGAAACTCCCCAAATACAGGTGTGCCAAGCTTGTAGCGTCATACCCAAGAAGACTGGGCTGTACGCTGCCAAAGGTGCTTCAACAAAGTACTGTGTAAAGGGTCTGAATACTTATGTAAATGTGGCATTTCATCTTTTTATTTTTAATACATTTCTAAACATTTCTAAAAACCTGTTTTTGCTTTGTCATTATTGGGTATTGTGTGTAGATTGACAAGGGGAAAAAAACTATGTAAATAATTTTAGAATAAGGCTGTAACACAACAAAATGTAGAAAAAGTCAAGGGGTTTGAATACTTTCTGAATGCAAGGTATGTAGGCCATTAGTTTTTCACCTTTATAATACAATTAATGTATTGGTTAGTGTTGTGTTGTCTAGAGGCTTTGCTTGCATGCACCCCCCCCTTGCATGCACCCCCACCCCCACCCCCCACCCCCATTTTCTTCTGTTTGCCACACCAAGATTTACATTCCAAAATTGCTACTGGACCTATCTATCATATCTGTTTCTGACTCAAATTGCATTCCCTCAACATTGCTCTGATGTCCAAAAGCTTTTAGGTCAACATTCTGTTGCATATAGATTCTTTCGTTAACACAGGTGTGAGTGTTGACGAGGACAAGGCTGGAGATCACTTAGTCATGCTGATTGAGTTCGAATAACAGACTGGAAGCTTCAAAAGGAGGGTGGTGCTTGGAATCATTGTTCTTCCTCTGTCAACCAAGGTTATCTGCAAGGAAACATGTGCCGTCATCATTGCTTTGCACAAAAGGGGCTTCACAGGCAAGGATATTGCTGCCAGTAAGATTGCACCTAAATCAAACATTTATCGGATCATCAAGAAATTCAAGGAGAGCGGTTCAATTGTTGTGAAGAAGGCTTCAGGGCGCCCAAGAAAGTCCAGCAAGCGCCAGGACCGTCTCCTAAAGTTGATTTAGCTGAGGGATCGGGGCACCACCAGTACAGAGCTTGCTCAGGAATGGCAGCAGGCAGGTGTGAGTGCATCTGTACACACAGTGAAGCAAAGACTTTTGGAGGATGGCCTGGTGTCAAGAAGGGCAGCAAAGAAGCCACTTCTCTCCAGGAAAAACATCAGGGACAGACTGATATTCTGCAAAAGGTACAGGGATTGGACTGCTGAGGACTGGGGTAAAGTTATTTTCCCTGATGAATCCCCTTTCCGATTGTTTGGGGCATCTGGAAAAAAGCTTGTCCGGAGAAGACAAGGTGAGCGCTACCATCAGTCCTGTCATGCCAACAGTAAAACATCCTGAGACCATTCATGTGTGGGGTCGCTTCTCAGCCAAGGGAGTGGGCTCACTCACAATTTTGCCTAAGAACCCAGCCATGAATAAAGAATGGTACCAACACATCCTCAGAGAGCAACTTCTCCCAACCATCCAGGAACAGTTTGGTGGCGAACATTGCCTTTTCCAGCATGATGGAGCACCTTTCCATAAGGCAAAAGTGATAACTAAGTGTCTCGGGGAACAAAACATCGATATTTTGGGTCCATGGTCAGGAAACTCCCCAGACCTTAATCCCATTGAGAACTTGTGGTCAATCCTCAAGAGGTGGGTGGACAAACAAAACCCCACAAATTCTGACAAACTCCAGGCATTGATTATGCAAGAATGGGCTGCCATCAGTCAGGATGTGGCCCAGAAGTTAATTGACAGCATGCCAGGGTGGATTGCAGAGGTCTTGAAAAAGAAGGGTCAACACTGCAAATATTGACTCTTTGCATCAACTTCATGTAATTGTCAATAAAAAGCCTTTGACACTTATGAAATGGTTGTAATTACAGTATACTTCAGTATTCCATAGTAACATCTGACAAAAATATCTGAAGACACTGAGGCAGCAGACTTTGTGAAAATTAATATTTGTGTCATTCTCAAAACGTTTGGCAATGACTGTACATTGTTCTCTCCAAAATGACTTTATAATTCGGTCATATCTGTCAGAGATAGGCTTTCTGCAGGGTTTTGTATATGTTACCTGTCATATGAGTATCATTTTCTGACTTAAATAGAAGTCCCTCACGTTGTTATAGTGTTCTTAACTGTGAAGTTGTTCATGTTCTCAGCTCCATCCTTTGAAAACAGACACGTGAAACGATTCTAGGGATGAACGTGCGCAATCTTCAATATGTACCCTTTGTTCCTCTTTAGTGCATTTAACAATATGTCGCAAGTAAAAGGCTTGGGAGGCGAGTTGATACATTTCCATGTCTGGAAGTTAAAAACAAAAAAAATGGTCACATACACATGGTTAGCAGATGATAATGTGAGTGTAGCGAAATGCTTGTGCTTCCAGTTCTAACAGTGCAGTAATATCTAACAAGTAATCTAACAAATTCACGACTACCTTATACACACAAATGGAAAGGGATGAATAAGAATATGTACATATAAATACACGGATGAACAATGGCCGTGCGGCATAGGCGAGGTGTAGTGCATGGTATAGAATACAGTATATACACCTGAGATGAGTAATGTAGGATATGTAGACATTATTAACGTGGCGTTATTTAAAGTGACTTTATTGAATCCATATATTACATTTATTGAAGAGGTCAGACATTTGAGTCTGTATGTTGGCAGCAGTCACTCTATGTTAGTGATGGCTGTTTAACTGTCTGATGGCCTTGAGATAGAAGCTGTTTTTCAGTCTCTTGGTCCCCACTTTGATGCACCTGTACTGACCTCGCCTTCTGGATGATAGCGGGGTGAACAGGCAGTGGCTCGGGTGGTTGTTGTCCTTGATGATCTTTTTGGCCTTCCTGTGACATCGGGTGCTGAAGGTGTCCGGAGGGTAGGTAGTTTGCCCCCGGTTTGTGAGTGTTTTAGGTGTCAAGCCACATTTCTTCAGCCTCCTGAGGTTGAAGAGGCGCTGTTGCACCTTGTTGCTGTCTGTGTGGGTGGACCATTTCAGTTTGTCCGTGATGTGTACGCCGAGGAACTTAAAAACTTTCTACCTTCTCCATTGCTGTCCCGTCGATGAGGATGGGGGGATGCTCCCTCTGCTGTTTCCTAAAGTCCACAATCATCTCCTTTGTTTTGTTGACATTGAGTGAGAGGTTATTTTCCTGACATCACACTCAGAGGGCCCTCACCTCCTCCCTGAAGGCTGTCTTGTCGTTGTTGGTAATCAACCCTACCACTGTAGTGTCATCTGCAAACTTCATGATTGAGTTGTAGGCATGCATGGCCATGCAGTCATGGGTGAACAGGGAGTACATGAGAGGGCTGAGAACGGACCCTTGTGGGTCCCCAGTGTTGAGGATCAGCGGGGTGGAGATGTTGTTTCCTACCCTCACCACCTGGGGGTGGCCCGTCAGGAAGTCCAGGACCTCGTCCAGCTTAATGACAATTTTGGAGGGTACTATGGTGTTAAATGCTGAGCTGTAGTCGATGAACAGCATTCTTGCATATGTATTCCTCTTGTCCAGATGGGATAGGGCAGAGTGCAGTGTGATGGCAATTGCATCGTCTGTGGACCTATTGGGGTAGTAAGCAAATTGGAGTGGGTCTAGGGTATCAGGTAGGGTGGAGGTGATATGATCCTTGACTAGTCTCTCAAAGCACTTCATGATGACAGAAGTGAGTGCTACGGGGCGATAGTAATTTAGTTCAGTTACCTTAGATTTCTTGGGAACAAGAACAATGGTGGCCATTCTGAAGCATGATGGCACAGCAGACTGGGATAAGGATTGATTGAATATGTCCGTAAACACACCAGCCAGCTGTTCTGCGCATGCTCTGAGGATGTGGCTGGGGATGCCGTTTGGGCCGGCAGCCCTGCGAAGGTTAACACGTTTAAATGTTTTACTCACGTTGGCCACGGTGAAGGAGAGCCCACAGGCTTTGGTAACGGGCCGTGTCAGTGGCACTGTATTGTCCTCAAAGCGGGCAAAGATGTTTAATTTGTCTGGGAGCAAGACGTCGATGTCTGCTACGGGGCTGGTTTTCTTTTTACAATCCGTGATTGACTGTAGACCCTGCCACATATGTCTCGTGTTTGAGCGACTTTACTTTGTCTCTAACCACCCTTAGACTTGTAAATGTAAAACTATCCTATTTACTCAATGAGTTTTATTTGCTCATATAAAGTCTGTTATGGCCAAGTATACTAAGAATGTCATCTGTGGGGTAATTAGTATTACCGAAACCAAATATAAAAACTTTGGGAGCAATGCCATTCTAAAGAGGTGTATTCTACCTGTAAGATTTATGGGGAGATTGATCAATTTAATTAGATCTGCTTTCAAGTTGTTGAGTAATGAGATGAAGTTATCTTTATGTGTTTTTTCTTTGTTTTAACCTATTAAGCATCCTAAGTATTTAATATTTTTTTGTGGTCCACTTAACAGATTGCTGTAGATCATGAGTTATTCTTTTTATTTTTCCTATGGCCATTATTTCAGTTTTTAGAGTATTCCAGAAATATTTTTAACAATGGGGGCATTACACTCAATATTAGTCAGGTATATCAGGAGATCGTCGGCAAATAAGTTTAGCATATATTCATGTTTACCAATACTGATACCTGTTACGTTCGGGTCCTCTTGTCCAATTATTTCTGCAAGTGGTTCAATTGCCAGTGCAAACAGGAGGGGGGAGAGAGGACATCCCTGTCCGGTGCCCCTTTCTAAAGCAATTTCTTCAGATATTGTATTCTTTGTGTATATTCTTGCTTTAGGATATTTATATAATATTTTTATGAAATGTATTACTTCAACTGGAAAGTTGAATGCTTCCAAAGTTTTTAATAGAAAACACCACTCAAGACGGTCAGTCGAAAGCCTTTTCAACATCATCAGCCATTATTGATGTCCTCACGCATTTCATTGATTACTTTGACATCAACTGTTTTCTCCAATGCCTCTTCGGCTACTCAGGCTAGAGCTCTCGCCAAACACCATTTGGAAAGTTAATCCGGTTTTGTGACTGAAACAGCTTTGGTCCGAGGAGGTCTCTTTGCACTAAAGGGGGTCGGGTGATCCCTGACCACAGAGAAAGACTGCTGTGTGTGTCTGGACACTATGATGTTTGGAGCGAGGACACAATTGGGTTTGTTTGGATATCTTCACAACACTGAGGCCTTTTCTCTATTGGTCCCTTGTTGCCTCCATGGTTTGCCTATGTGAAAGAGGCCTTAGTCTACTCTAGACAATCAGTTTGCTGAACAGTCATCGCAGTTAAAATGTGTTGCTAAAAAACTGTCTGGCTGCGGTAGTTGTGCAATAGGGTTATTGTATGTATGTGTGTGTGTGTGTGTGTGTGTGCAGGGGGGGGGCAGTAAAACAAAAGGCATTGAATGAAAATGGTCTTTCAAAACACTTGTGCAGGTTGAATCATAAATAACACCAAGAGGTCAGAATACGTTTCATTATAAAAACAGTTTAATGTATTCCAGTACAGTATTTACATATCAAATCTACAAAATATGCACATGTTAAAATATTGTCAGTTACCACTATGTTCCGTATGATAGACCTTATTATATACAATCAACAAATGTTAAATAGACAGGATATTTTACACATCACAATGTAGACCAATTCAAGAATCAACAACCAGCTATTGTATGTTAACATATGAATTTGTTAATACTTACAGTCTTTCTTATTATTTATTTTGTGTGAAGCGGCATAACGTGAGGTTAAGTTAAAGTACACTCTCGAGCTAGACTGGGTGCACGTCTGTTCCTGGTGCCATGTCAACTCCATGTCACTCATTGTCATGCCAAACATCTGTGGCTTGACAATGACAGCAATGGAGTTGGTAAGAGCACAAACAGATCTGGGACCAGGCTAATTTGAGCCTTGGTTGGTTGAGATGCGACGTGTTCTCCTGATGAAGCAAACACAGCATCCAATACAACATGGCTTAGCTTTCTCCTTAAGGGCATTGACAGTACAGTACTACCTGAAGGCTAACTCTGGAGGGAGGGACCTATTTACATGTAGCACCATTTCCACAGTCTGTAACAGAGTTAAATATTGAATACCTATCAATAAGTGTGTGCCAGAGGGAGAATGCTGACATTCAACTCAACCAGTACTCATCCCAAAAGGCAATATATTACCCTATTATTAAAACAGTACATGTTCTCTGTAGTGCTCTGTCTTTTGTATGCTATTGGTTAAGGGATGGTTTTGGCAACGGTCAGGAACACAGAGGGTTTGAACCGCACTTCTATCTTTGTTTCAACTTCCATTTCCATTTGCACATAACAAAATAATGTAAATCAGTGTAACCCGGATGATACTGTCCTCTTCTCCAATACTGTCCACTCCTCCAAAACTGTCCACTCCTCCAGTACTGTGCATGCCATACTGTATAGGTGAGAACTCTCTCTCTCTCTCTCTCACACACACACACACACACACACACACACACACACACACACACACACACACACACACACACACACACACACACACACACACACACACACACACACACACACACACACACACACACACACACACACACACACACTGCTTTGAGGTGACAAGAGTGCTTGACACAGTTAAGACTTAAGACTTAGAGCAAGACACACCAAAGGCAACAACAAATACGTAAGCCAATTCACACTGAAATTATCTGGCTTGAGTTCCCATCTCATTCTGCTTTGTCTTTTGTGCTTTTCTGCAAGCCATTTGTCTTGCCAGACATATTGTGAAAGGCAACAATGTACACGTAGCATCGTTGAATGTATAAACAGTCAGGTAACCAGACAAAAATCAGGAAGTTGGAACAAACCCATGTCACATCAGATGTACTCAGTACAGTGTAACATGTCAACAGTGGAACATTTCATAGCTTCATTTCAGATAACAGTACTATAGTATGACAGATTGAAGACATGGGTATCATCACAATCTCCAACCCTATGAAATTGTCCTTTATTGAAGCTAACTGTTAACCTCTTTCTTACAGTTACAGGCACCATTGGGTTTAAGAGGAGATGCCGACATACTCTGTTCCATACAGTACTCTAGAATGAAGATACAAATTCTGAAGTCTTGGACCTAGATTGTTATGTTCCATCGGATCTGAGGTACGCAGTTGGCCCTCTCAGTTTTCTCTGAAAAGCCCAACTGACTTAGCATGCAGCCCTGCACTATTGAGACCAGACTTGTTCGGAGGCCTGTGGGGCTGGGGGGGGTGCAGCTCATGTAGCCACCTCTGGAGCTCAAAGAGTGGGGGGAGCCGGACGTCCAGCAGGCTGTAGGCGAAGACGTTCCAGAAGACAGCACAGAGGACAAAGAGTAAGTAGACAGAGAAGAAGATCCAGAATAGAGACTGCTCTTGGAGACGCTGCTCGTAGTTCTGGAGGACTACAACCCCCAGGGTGAGCCCCACCATCACACCCCCCAGGTGGGCCACAAAGCTGGGGTTGGGGCAGGGTGGGAAGGCCGGCGGGTAGAACCGCAGCCACACGGCACGGCCAAACTCCACACTCACTGACGGGGGTGGAGAGAGAAGGGTTACCATAATGCTGGCAATAGTCCTGTTTCCATAGTGAACAAGGGATATTGTTATTTATTTTTATTTTTTTATTGTAAATACTGCTATGTTTATCTCTTACAATTTGGCAAGTTACCAAGATTTGTAAGTGTAAAATAGTGAAAGAAAGTGAAAAATAAGAAGTTGGTTATGTACTATAAAGGTTAAGACCCCAACAAACCCGTCCTCGTTGCTCACATTAATCTTACCAGTAAGGTATGTTCTTTCTAAGTGTCTATTGCTTAGCCACAGGGCCCTTCCTGTCTCCAAACCTACATCCACCACGGTACGAACTAGGTCAAGAGCAAGGTTGTTGTAACAGTACGCAAGACCGGAGTTCCCTCTAGCGACTTTGTTTTTTAATGATCCAAATTAACAGCGTGTTGGTTTTGGTTACCTGCAGGCTGTGGCTAGTCACACAGTGGTGTAGAGACTGACTGGTGTATCTCAGATAGGATTTGAATATAGAGAAACTTCAGAGTTTAGACAGACTTACTGCAGACCAGAGCCATGGCCATCCGGAACAGCTTAAACTGACATTTCATACCCGACCAGTTCTGGGGAGAGAGGAGCAGAGTGAGTTGATGAGAAAAGGAGTGAGAGAGAGAGAGAGCAAGATAAAGGGTTCATGATTCAGGCCAGGAGTTTTCCCATGTTAGAAAACATGGACCTGGGTTTGTCCCTGACCATGTTACCTGACCAGGAAAAACTCCTGGCCCTATTAATAATGATACTATAATCCATGACACTAAGCCTCGTTCATTTCCTACATAAGATAGTAATGTAACAGACACTTACTATGTCCAAAGCGACTTACAGAACTGTCAACATTCAGAGTGACACATAGATTACAACAATAACATATCTTTCCCCTTCCATGATAGCTTTCAGAGCCAACAAAGACATCATGTGATGACCCTTGACCTTCTCTCTTTTCTTGGTGTTGTAGGAAATTTGTCTGAGAGGAGGAAGCACCACCGGGGATTGTAAAGGGGCCCACTGGTGTAAATATTCAATGACAGGGACCATCCAATTATATAGACAGCAGTATGGCCTTATGGCCCCTACTTCTAAGGTTATAAACTTGTAGGGTAGTATGCATGGATTGAACCAATCAGAGCACAGCTAAGGTCAAAGGTGAATTTACTTGCAGCCTCAGAATGGGAGAAAATCAAGTTATATGACAATTATCTAATTACACTCTAACACTATGTAGTGCACACACACTCACGTGCAACACACACACACACTTTCAACACTAGATAGTCGACACACCCTTCCACTCTTTGTAAATGGGAAAGCTGAAAGGCAGGAATTTATGGAATCCATAGACTGGGCCCCAGAATGCCCTGCTTTGATGCCACATGATGAATGTCTGAGCATGATAGTAATCTCATGACAAGAGGGCTGCTCTGACACACACACGCAAACACACACACATCCTTACCATGACGACATTGGCCAGGTGTGCTGAGACCAGTGCATAGACTCCTCCTGACGACCCCACCACCGGAGCAGTCATATCAGTGACAGAGACGGCCAGGGAGCCTGCCAGGGTCAGAGGTCAGAGGTTAGAATCAATCAAATAATCAATCACCTTCATATTCACTGTATCAATAGGGCACTTCATATTGAATATGTCAATTCATATCCATCGCTGTAATGTATCTCAGAGCAGCTTTGAATAATGATAATTGATTCAATGGGCAGCTTCAAATAAATAACATTCCCAGGTAGAAACAGTAGATACTGTATATGAACGCAGTCACTCCTGATGTTTTTTGTCGTTGTATTGAAGCAAAACAGAGGCTTACCCAGTGAAAATTGGTGTAATTACAACCAGAGCGACAGACACAACCAGAGCGACAGACACAACCAGAGCGACAGACACAACCAGAGCGACAGACACAACCAGAGCGACAGACACAACCAGAGCGACAGACACAACCAGTGCGACAGACACAACCAGAGCGACAGACACAACCAGTGCGACAGACACAACCAGCGACAGACACAACCAGAGCGACAGACACAACCAACCAGACACAACCAGAGCGACAGACACAACCAGAGCGACAGACACAACCAGAGCGACAGACACAACCAGAGCGACAGACACCAGAGCGACAGACACAACCAGAGCGACAGACACAACCAGTGCAACAGACACAACCAGAGCGACAGACACAACCAGAGACACAACCAGAGACAGACACAACTGACACAACCAGAGCGACAGACACAACCAGAGCGACAGACACAACCAGAGCGACAGACACAACCAGAGCGACAGACACAACCAGAGCAACAGACACAACCAGAGCGACAGACACAACCAGAGCAATAGAGAACTGCTTGCTGAGGGGGAGCATTGAATTACACATAGAGAGAGAGAGTTCCTAGTGTTCCCTAGGAAGGTGTGTGGACAAAGGAGTTCTGACACACTCTATATGCAGGCATGTGTGCGCAGACACAAGTGTACACGCACGCCTGCCCCCCTACCAATACACACTATACCACAGGGGTGTATTCTCCCCACTCCATAGCTCTGCGTCCATTGGCTGGCTTGCTTGAATTATGGATGCTAACTACATGAGACGCACCTGCCTACGCAGCACTGGGGAACATGTGGGGTGATGAATGAATCTCAACTGTGTGTGTGTGTGTGTGTGTGTGTGTGTGTGTGTGTGTGTGTGTGTGTGTGTGTGTGTGTGTGTGTGTGTGTGTGTGTGTGTGTGTGTGTGTGTGTGTGTGTGTGTGTGTGTGTGTGTGTGTGTGTGTGTGTAGGTATGGCTGCTGTCATGAAGAGTCTGCTCTATGGGAGCTTCACAATAGTAGCCCTATCCTGCAGTCAAATGACCTAGTGGCCTCATGGGTGGAATGTCATTCATAATTTTCATAATTAATCAACATTATTTTTTTAAATCCAGCCGAAAATCCAGTGTTTCTATTTCAAACGGTTTTGTTATATTTCAGTCTTCTGTGACGTATATAAAGTGTACTATTGGGAAGCAAACTCAAAATGTAATACAATCAACTCTATATCTGACATGGTACAGGTGTCCTCTTTTTTTAAGCCCATAACCATGCCCATAACCATGTGTGTGAGGTGTATACTTTTGTTTCAAAGTAGTCACACTCTGTGTGACTCTGATTCAGCCCACTGCAGTAAAAGGTTAAATCACCATTCGATAATAAGTCATCACAATCAGGCTGCTATTTCTGGAAGGAAAACAGCCAGGGGTGAGCCCAGCCACACACACACATCCAGTGGTGGAAAAAGTACCACATTTTCATACTTGAGTAAAAGTAAAAGTCATCAAGTAAAAATACTACTTGAGTAAAAGTCTAAAAGTATTTGGTTTTAAATATACTTTAAGTATCAAAAGTAAATGTAATTGTTCAAATATACTTAAGTAAAAGTATAAATCATTTCACATTCCTTATACTAAGCTAACTAGATGGCACCATTTTCTTGTTTATGTCATTTATGGATAGCCAGGAAGACATTCCAACACTCAGCCATCATTTACAAATGAAGCATGTGTGAGTCCGCCAGATCAGAAACAGTAGGGATGGCCAGGGACGTTCTCTTGATAAGTGTGAGAACTGGACCATTTTCCTGTCCTGCTAAGCATTCAAAATGTGACTGTTGGATGTCAGATAAAATGTATGGAGTAAAAAGTATATTATAAAAATATAAATAGTAAAGTAAAGTACAAATATGCCCCCAAAACAACTTAAGTAGTACTTTAAAGTATTTTTTTATTAAGTACGTAAAGTACTACTTAAGTTGTATATGTGAGGTCATACAAATACACATGCATGTACATATGTACACACACACACGAACACACACACACACACACACACACACACACGAGGCCCCATTCCCATATTGACAACGGTTTCTTTCCGTCAGGGATTTGAGGGAGATGAAGGACAAATCGGATCTACCTTTTTTAGTGTAACATTAATATTCCTTTAAGGAGGACAGTGAGGAAGTACTGTCTGTCAGACTAAAAGAGAGAGCACCGAGACACTGAAGACACACACACTGAGACCAAGCAACCACTACATCATCACTTAGAAGTTTAACAGTATATCACATCATCAATTAACTAGAAAAGTATGAATGTACTCTATTATCTGAAATACCTGAACTAGCTGTAGTAGTTAATGCTCTTCCTGAAGTAGAGATCAAAGCAGAGGAGGTGTGTGTGTGTAATTAAAATGTATTTAAGCATCAATCACTGAATGGAGATCTAAGCTGATGATTACATGTTTCCTGAGACACACACACGCACACAGTAACAGACACAGAGATAGCGAGAAAGAGAGAAATACACACACACACACACACACACACACACACACACACACACACACACACACACACGAGAGAGACACGCACACACCTGTTAGACAACACACACCACCCTGGTTCCTCTGCTCAAGGTGTGTGTGTGTAGACAGATGGGAAGACCATTATTACCACAATTATCTCTGTTAATATAATTGTTTTACCACTGTAACAACCCCCACACCAACTAAAGGACTTCCTTCCCTTTGTAGTCTCACTGGAGGCCCTCTGGGTCAGTTGTTGGGTGAGAAACTGACGTGTCATCTATCTTGTTTGTTGGTTAAACTTCCAAACTAGGACATAGTGATGAATCTTGCTGCCAATGAGGGAATACTACGTTTGGCCACATTATCTACACAGCATCAGTGCTACTCATCATCAGAGAGAGGTAGAGTGGATACAGGAAATACCCCAAAGTCCCCACAAGGGTAGTAAAACAAGGGGACATTTCGCCGGCCCCCACAAGGACAAAAAATATTTTAGGCTTAGGGGTTAGGTTTCGGGATACAAATAGGGTATGGTAGGAATTAGGGTAAGGGTTAGGAGTTAGGAGTTAGGGTTAGGGGTTAAGGAAAATTGGATTTTGAATGGAAATCAATTTTAGGTCCCAACAAATATAGTAAAACATATGATGTGTGTTTGTGATGTTTGTGCCTGCGTTCGATCATGAGTCTCTCTAAGTGACTATTTTATGTCCCCCCTTTTACGCTGCTGCTGCTCTCTGTTTATTATCTATGCATAGTCGCTTTAATAACTTTATCTACATGTACATATTACCTCAATTACCTCGACTAACCGGTGCCTCCACACATTGACTCTGTACAGGTACCCCCTGTTAGCCTCACTAGTGTTATTTTACTGCTGCTCTTTAATTATTTGTTACTTTTATTTTTTACATTTTTTTAAGCTAATTTTCTTAAAACTGCATTGTTGGTTAGGGGCTTGTAAGTAAGCATTTCACTGTAAGGTCTACACCTGATTTATTCGGCGCATGTGACAAATAAAATGTGATTTGATTTGTATTACAGCCTTAAAAGCCCATATTGAGTATTGATATCTCGCTGGACACCTGAGTCCCTATTGACCTCTGACCCTGTCGGTACAGCTAAGCACTTATCTCCACCATAACAACATTATCCCAGACAAAACAACACAGAAGACAACCTCCCTACACACACATACACACACTTCCAGTGGGTCGATATCTAATTAACCAGCAGGTTCCCGTGGGGACAGTGGCCCTCTCAGTACCACCACCGTGCGTGTGTGTGTGTGTGTGTGTGTGTGTAGGGGGTTTTAGCTACAGGCCACCACAGCTGGGGCAAAAGGCTTCTGTGTACACACCCATCTTCATACACAACCAGATATAAAACCTCATACATATATACAATATTTATCTTCACCAACACACACGCCGTAAAATAAACACACACACAAATATGGAATAGGGATCCCTAGTGGTGCAGCGGTCACCACTAGCACTGCATCTCAGTGCTAGAGGTGTCACTGCAGACCCTGGTTCAATCCCGGGCTGTATCATAACCGGCCGTGATCGGGTTAGGCCGTCATTGTAAATAAGAATTGTTTCGTAATTGACTTGCCTAGTTAAATAAAAGGTACAAAATTACACTCTCTGCTGGCAATCCTCTGCCCTTCTACAGTTTTTCCCACCCACAGGGTGTTATATCCTTGCTAACTATCCCCAAACATCAACCATTTTCATCCAAATATTTCCACTCTGAATGTTTCCTGAGCATTTAGTTTCCAGAGGGCAGCAGGCAGAAATCCCTGATAATGTTTGTTTGGCTCCAGAGGTAATTCAAGCTAAAGCTGGATTATCGCTCCACTCCTCATGTACACTGCATGATAAGCAGGCAGTGTAGAACATACCCCATGGTCACATGGTAATCTAGTGAGCACTGAGCCATACTGAGCCAAGCCGCGCTGGGCCAGGGGGGAGAGGGGAGAGAGGAGGGAGAGGGGAGCCCTGGGCACTCAAATGACATTAGCAACTAATGTCACTAGGGAGCTAGCGATGACATTTGCCTTGAAAGCCTCTTCCTCTCTCTGATGCATAACATCCCAGGAGGCTTGGTTCTCTTCCTCTCTCTGATGCATAACATCCCAGTAGGCTTGGTCCTCTTCCTCTCTCTGATGTATAACATCCCAGGAGGCTTGGTCCTCTTCCTCTCTCTGATGTATAACATCCCAGGAGGCTTGGTCCTCTTCCTCTCTCTGATGTATAACATCCCAGGAGGCTTGGTCCTCTTCCTCTCTCTGATGCATAACATCCCAGTAGGCTTGGTCCTCTTCCTCTCTCTGATGCATAACATCCCAGGAGGCTTGGTTCTCTTCCTCTCTCTGATGCATAACATCTCAGTAGACTTGGTCCTCTTCCTCTCTCTGATGCATAACATCCCAGGAGGCTTGGTCCTCTTCCTCTCTCTGATGTATAACATCCCAGTAGGCTTGGTCCTCTTCCTCTCTCTGATGCATAACATCCCAGTAGGCTTGGTCTCTTCCTTCTCTCTGATGCATAACATCCCAGGAGGCTTGGTTCTCTTCCTCTCTCTGATGCATAACATCCCAGTAGGCTTGGTCCTCTTCCTCTCTCTGATGCATAACATCCCAGTAGGCTTGGTCCTCTTCCTCTCTCTGATGCATAACATCCCAGGAGGCTTGGTTCTCTTCCTCTCTCTGATGCATAACATCCCAGTAGGCTTGGTCCTCTTCCTCTCTCTGATGCATAACATCCCAGGAGGCTTGGTTCTCTTCCTCTTCTCTCTGATGCATAACATCCCAGTAGGCTTGGTTCTCTTCCTCTCTCTGATGCATAACATCCCAGGAGGCTTGGTCCTCTTCCTCTCTCTGATGCATAACATCCCAGTAGGCTTGGTCCTCTTCCTCTCTCTGATGCATAACATCCCAGTAGGCTTGGTCCTCTTCCTCTCTCTGATGCATAACATCCCAGGAGGCTTGGTCCTCTTCCTCTCTCTGATGCATAACATCCCAGGAGGCTTGGTCCTCTTCCTCTCTCTGATGCATAACATCCCAGTAGGCTTGGTCCTCTTCCTCTCTCTCTGATGCATAACATCCCAGTAGGCTTGGTCTCTCTCTCTAACATTCTCTCTTTCTCTCTCTCTAACATCCCTAGGCTCTCTCCTCTCTCTCTCTCTCTCTCTCTCTTTGCATAACTCTCTTGGTCTCTTCCTCTCTCTCTCTCTTTTCTCTCTCTAACATCCCAGTAGGCTTGGTCTCTCTCTCTCTCTCTTTCTCTCTCTCTCTCTCTCTCTCTCTTTCTCTCTTTCTCTCTCTCTCTCTCTCTCTTTCTCTCTCTCGTGTTTTAAGACGACTCACTTCCCCCTCTCTCTGTTGTTCTGGACCGGTGGGGGAACATTGATGCTCAACAAGAAAGCCTGTCAGAACACAAGCCCATCTGTCCCAGACACATGTGTTTTCTGAATGACTGTTCTCCAAACACAGTGGGGTGAAGCCTGATAGCGGGGGGTTGAATGTGTGTGTGCATGCACCTGCGCCATGTGTGTGTGTACCCTAATCCAGTACTCACCTGCCAGTACACCACACACGTAGACCAGTCCTATCCTCAGCGCTCCATGGACCATCTCAAGAGGGACTCCCACCAGCAGCTGCATGGCCATATTCAGACCCAGGTGTTCTATCCTGCTGGGTCACAACACACAGCCGTCAGTTAGAGGACAGGATGCATCCACACTCAAACTGATCCAAGATCAGCATTCCTACTCTGAGATGTTCTATGAATACGAGCCGGACATTTTTTTTAAAGTCCCTATATTGAATGCCTGTATAGCTTTTAGAATCCGTTTGTAGGAGAGTAAGTGACATAAAGTAATTGAATATATCAGTAACCTCTCGCTCAATGAGCACCAGACTAAATTCATTGTCATTAAATTAGCCCAACTCGATGGTCGTAGAAAGTGATGGATGGAGGGATGGCAATGTGTTGCTGAAAGATAATTGTGCCCACAGAGCATGTAAGACATTTAAACATAGATTGATTATCCAGTGAACATACTGTAATAGTCTCCCCTGGGGGGACTTACAGTAGCTCTAGGAAGCAGCTCATACCGCCATTATCAACAACAACACTTGACTAAGGACCAATGGTGACTGGGGATAATGTGCTTCTGGAGGGAAAGGAGTTAGCACATAGGCTTTACTACAACATCCGAAACTAGGCCAACTGTGTTGCAGCTGTGCTATCCACTGGTTTTGGCTCTAGAGAACACCCCAATAAATCTCCTGTAAACCTTTTGTAGATGATGTCTCAGTATTGATCCAGCATTGCTTGGCTCCTGCTGCCATGTGCTGGCAGTTGACACATTTGATGCATCGTCATCATTGGCTGAGATCCTGCAACGATGATGCAGGATCCCTAACAGGCTTTGGCGGTGTCCCTCCTCTCCTCTCGATCTATCTGGCCGGCCGTGTCGTGACCTGTCTGACTGTGATAAGTCCGACATATTACACCCCTCCACAATGTAATCCCTTCACTGGGGTCAACAACACTGCTTCCAATCGACAACAACACAAACAGAATGCACATATCAGCCCAGAAACACCACAGGACATCACTCCACTAACCCTACAGGTAGGACTAGCTGCTCTGCCTGGTAGGTCTAGGACAACTCATTTCATTTGTATTATTTTAGTCATTGTTTTTAGGGGGTCTAGGACAACTTTAGTAGGTTACCATTGACCAAAGACGAAGCCGTTCCCCAGCCACTTATGACTTGAACCACCCCTCTGTTTGATCACGTTTTGGCTGCTTAACTCCTTATGTTTTCAACATAAAAGCAGGATTTGGCTTGTTTTCCCGCCTTTAAGCTGGCATTGAGTGTACAGTGCAGCAGCTCAGTGAAAACAGCACTGCGTTCTTTGTTTTCCTTTGTGGTTGTCTAGAGAATGACAGTGATCCGTGTATTTGTCTTTGCCATTGTTATGAGACAACGGGATGTCTTCTCATAGGAACGTGTGTGTGTGTGTGTGTGTGTGTGTGTGTGTGTGTGTGTGTGTGTGTGTGTGTGTGTGTGTGTGTGTCTGTGTGTGTGTGTACATATGTACATGCATGTGTATTTGTATGACCTCACATATACATATATATTGTCATTGTTATGAGACAACGGGATGTCTTCTCATAGGAACGTGTGTGTGTGTGTGTGTGTGTGTGTGTACATATGTACATTTGTATGACCTCACATATACATATACATTGTCATTGTTATGAGACAATGGGATGTCTTCTCATAGGAACGTGTGTGTGTGTGCGTGTGTGTGTGTGTGTGTGTGTGTGTGTGCGTGAGAGTGTACGGAAGCATCCCTCTGGGACTGGTTAGCGCTGGAAAATGAATAGTCCTTTTAATCTCCAGTGGAACGTCCTTGTGTATTTGGACAGGGCCTTGCTTCTCCACAAAGCCAATCAATATCACCCTTGTCTCATTGTCAACTAGAATGATTCTCTCACTACAGCATGAGGGCTCTTGTCTGCTTCAACAAAACAACTCGTAGATTTGATTCTGTTTGGGGATTTGTTTCTATGGATACATCCGCTGTAGGGGTTTTAAACCAATGTGTTCATAATATCTGAGGCTGAAACACACAGTTTTTTTGGGGGGCCTAGTTTTGGCATGCTATCGTCACTATGGTATAAATGGGATAGTTAAAGTATGTCCACCAAGCTGGGACAGAGAGAGGGAGAACTTCTGTGGCACCCACATGTGTCAGTGCTGAGTACGGGCCCTGTGGGCATAAAGGACACAGTGTGTGGATTCTGTGTGGATTCTGTGTGGATTCTGTGTGGACAGCAGTGCGTGGATGCTTTGTGTGTGTGTGTGTCTGTGGCAGTCACAACACTGAATGACCTCTCCTACACACACTGCTGATAGAGAGCCAGAGCTTTGGGATGTTAGATATTTGGTTAAATTCCCAGCAGCCTCCGCCTCTCTCAGAGCTGTGTGTGTGTGTGTGTGTGTTTAATAATGGATGGCTTGCCACGACCATGTGCTCTCATGAGGAGGCCGATGTGGTGTGTGTGGGAGCATAATCTAGAGGCGAAAGAAACGTACACCTATTTCGGCGAGGTGCTGGCTAGGGAAGTAAAACACTTACAAATTAAAGGAGAGCCGCACACTAGGAGCTCAGGTGCAATAATTTAATAACCTACTAATATCCAACGTTTCGACAGACAAGCTGTCTTCATCAGGGTATGATCATGGGAACATAATCATTTGGAAAGGAGACAGCTGATACTTAAGTGATATCATGACACACACACATCCAGGAATAGATTAAGAAGCACTGCTCTACAGAGCCATAGAGTAGATATGACAATGTATGTACAGCATACAGTGCATTCGGAAAGTAATCAGACTCCTTGACTTTTTCCACATTTTGTTACTTTACAGCCTTATTATAAAATGGATGAAATCATTTTTCCCCCTCATTAATCTACACACAATACCCCATAATGACAAAGCAAAAACAGACATTTTTGCAAATGTATTAAACATAAAAAAAACTGAAATACCTTACTTACATAAGTATTCAGACCATTTGCTATGAGACTCGAAATAGAGCTCAGGTGCATCCTGTTTCCATTGATCATCCTTGAGATGTTTCTACAAGGCACAGATCTGGGGAAAGGTATCAAAACATTTCTGCAGCAAGACTCTTCCTAGAGCTGGTCTCCCGGCCAAACTGAGCAACGTAGGGAGAAGGGCCTTGGACAGGGAGGTGACCAAGAACCCGAGCTCTACAGTTCTTCTGTGGAGGACAACCATCTCTGCAGCACTCCACCAATCAGGTCTTTATGTTAGAGTGGCCAGACAGAAGCCATTCCTCAGTAAATGGCACATGACAGCCCTCTTAGAGTTTGCCAAAAGGCACCTAAAGGACTCTCAGACTATGGGAAACAAGGTTCTCTGGTCTGATGAAACCAACCTTGAACTCTTTGGCCTGAATGCCAAGCATCACGTCTGGAGGAAACCTGGCACCATCCCTACGATGAAGCATGGTGGTGGCAGCATCACACGACATGATTGACAAACGTTATAGGTTAGGATTCGGGGAGAGCCAGGGGCAGACTGGGACCAGAAATCGGCCCTAGCATTTTTAGCACACTGGCTAATTTTTATTATCCAGATAATGATCATTTTGTGCAAAAACCCAAGTTAGACAGGCCCACAGGGCTAAAAATGGACCAGCCCATCTTACATTTGCCCAAAATGCCAGACAGCCAGTCTGCCTCTAGGGAGGGCTAATCAAGTGGATGGCTGCAAATGTTCTACTTTTAAACTCGGACAAAACAGAGATACTTATTCTAGGTCCCAAGAAACAAAGAGATCTTCTGTTGAATCTGACAATAAATATTGATGGTTGTACAGTTGTCTCAAATAAAACTGTGAAGGACCTCAGCGTTACTCTGGACCTTGATCTCTTTTTTGACGAACATATCAAGACCGTTTCAAGGACAGCTTTTTCCCATCTACGTAACATTGCAAAAATCAGAAACTTTCTGTCCAAAAATGATGCAGAAGAATTAATCCATGCTTTTGTCACTTCTAGGTTAGACTACTGCAATGCTCTACTTTCCGGCCACCCGGATAAAGCACTAAATAAACTTCAGTTAGTGCTAAACACGGCTGCTAGAATCTTGACTAGAACCAAAAGATTTGATCATATTACTCCAGTGCTAGCCTCCCTACACTGGCTTCCTGTCAAGGCAAGGGCTGATTTCAAGGTTTTCCTGCTAAATTACAAAGCATTACATGGGCTTGCTCCTACCTATCTCTCTGATTTGGTCCTGCCGTACATACCTACACGTACGCTACGGTCACAAGACGAAGGCCTCCTAATTGTCCCTAGAATTTCTAAGGAAACAGCTGGAAGCACAACTTTCTCCGATAGAGCTCCATTTTTATGGAATGGTCTGCCTACCCATGTGAGAGACGCAGACTAGGTCTCAACCTTTAAGTCTTTACTGAAGACTCATCTCTTCAGTAGGTCCTATGATTGAGTGTAGTCTGGCCCAGGAGTGTGAAGATGAATGGAAAGGCTCTGGAGCAACGAACCGCCCTTGCTGTCTCTGCCTGGCCGGTTCCCCTCTCTCCACTGGGATTCTCTGCCTCTAACCCTATTACAGGGGCTGAGTCACTGGCTTACTGGTGCTCTTCCATGCCGTCCCTAGGAGGAGTGTGTCACTTGAGTGGGTTGAGTCACTGACGTGATCTTCCTGTCTGGGTTGGTGCCCCCCCAAGGTTGTGCCGTGGCGGAGATCTTTGTGGGCTATACTCAGCCTTTTGTCAGGATGGTAAGTTGGTGGTTGAAGATATCCCTCTAGTGGTGTGGGGGCTGTGCTTTTGCAAAGTAGGTGGGGTTATATCCCGCCTGTTTGGCCCTGTCCGGGGGTATCGTCAGATGGGGCCACAGTGTCTCCCAACCCCTCCTGTCTCAGCCTCCAGTATTTATGCTGCAGTAGTTTATGTGTCGGGGGGCTAGGGTCAGTTTGTTATATCTGGAGTACTTCTCCTGTCTTATCCGGTGTCCTGTGTGAATTTAAGTATGCTCTTTCTAATTCTCTCTCTTTCTCTCTTTCTTTCTTTTTCTCTCTCGGACGACCTGAGCCCTAGGACCATGCCTCAGGACTACCTGGCCTGATGACTCCTTGCTGTCCCCAGTCCACCTGGCTGTGCTGCTGCTCCAGTTTCAACTGTTCTGCCTGACATTTACTCCTGAGGTGCTGACCTGTTGCAACCTCGACAACCACTGTGATTATTATTATTTGACCCAGCTGGTCATCTATGAACATTTGAACATCTTGGCCATGTTCTGTTATTATCTCCACCCGGCACAGCCAGAAGAGGACTGGCCACCCCTCATAGCCTGGATCCTATCTAGGTTTCTTCCTAGGTTCTGGCCTTTCTAGGGAGTTTATCCTAGCCCCTGTGCTTCTACACCTGCATTGCTTGCTGTTTGGGGTTTTAGGCTGGGTTTCTGTACAGCACTTTGAGATATCAGCTGATGTAAGAAGGGCTTTATAAATACATTTGATTTGATCAGACTGTCCCAATATTCATACTTAGCATTAGCATGCACGGTCAATACATCACCAAATACTAAGTAGTATGCAAGTATGTATATTTGGACATAGTCTGATTATAGGAGGGTCTTACCCTCCCCGAGCCAGGCTAGGTACCCACCCTGCATGCATGAAGGCGTAGCTGAGGTATCTCCAGGCCTGAATCCGTAGCTGGGGGTGGTATGGCAGTGGGCCCCTTAGGAAGTGGGGACTGGACACCTGCAGCACCCAGCGGTCCAACTGCAGGCCATAGTACATGAACACTGCCACCTACAGGATGGAAGGGGAAGTTATTGTTGAGGAAGATAAGATCTAGCCTGGGTACTAGCCTAAGAGATACGTTTTAGTTTTCACAGAGATATTTAGGTTGTCTCCATGAAGAATGTAGCGTTTCACAATAGTCTAGACTGATTTCAAAGGCTTATCTCGATGGAGAGTTGAAACCAAGAGCAAAAGATAAATGATACTGTTGCTATCTCGCTATTCACCCTATCTTGAATACAGAAGTTGAACGATAGGGTTCTCTTTGTTATCAAAACCGATACTTTACAGCATCAAACCCTAATCAAAGATGCTTGAATAACCTAAGCCCTAAATCTCTCATGGGCACGTCCTAACTCAACACTTCTGTCGAATATTCACTTAGTCTCCCATTGACATTCAAGCACGACTAAGGGAAATTTGACTGAAGTAGAACTTAGGATTTACCCCTCCATGAGCGGAACGTTACCTCAGCAATGGTGATAGCCAGGATGAGCCAGGGCGGTGGACAGCAGGTGTAGCTGTCAAAGTACCACTTCCTGTCGATCTCCCGGGGCAGGGTCTCGTAGGCGATGTGCCTCACCAGCCTCTGGGACAGACCCAGACCCACCTCCTCCCCCAGGGCCCCGGCCCCCTTCAACTGACGACTTCCCTGGAGGATGGCCCGCCGGAAGCTGTTGCTGCGCTTGTTGGACAACTAGCAGGGGGGGGGAGAAGTAGAGAGAGATTTATAGAGAGGGAGGGATGGGAGAGGGGAGAGAGAGGAATAGAGAGAGAGAGAGAGAAGGAGAGAGGGTTGGAGAGAGTGAGACTGTTATAAGCACATGTGCAGATGTCTGTCAAAATACATAATCAAATACCCAGTGTCCATCTGCAGGTCAGGCTTCATTGTCAGTCAGTCCATTCAGTGAGACTTTCATTGCAATAAGTAATTTAGTTATCTTATGTGAGCGACAGAAACGTCATAGAAACATGGCCATAAAATAATTGTCTATTTTCAATTAGGATAAATTCCAGCCATACAGGTCTTGACACTATCGCTGGCTTCCCTACAACACCCCATTGTGTCGTCATAGCTCCCCTAAGTCGTGGGCACCCCCATCCTTCATCCCACTGTGACAGCAACCACGCTGCCATACCCTCCCACCTCGACCCAGCAACAGAATGCCTCCGTCATCACCTAGCAACCGCTGAGCCCTTCTCCTCGTCCCAAGTACTGGCGGCAGCTGCCTGACAACGCAGCCCTTCTACCCAGATCAGCAATATTCATGGTCCTCCTATAGAACATGGAATGTGGACAAGTCCCTCTCTCTCTATCCCTCCCTGATTCCTCTCCCTCTGATTCCCACCTTTCTCTCTCTCTCTCTTCCCTCTCTCTCTCTCTCTCTCTCTCTCTCTCTCTCTCTCTCTCTCTCTCTCTCTCTCTCTCTCTCTCTCTCTCTCTCTCTCTCTCTCTCTCTCTCTCGCTCTCTCTCTCTCTCTCTCTCTCTCTCTCTCTCTCTCTCTCTCTCGCTCTCTCTCATTCACATTTCTCTCTTTCTTTTATATCTCCGATGGTAAAAGTAGTTTACAATAACACCGTTCTTCAATCTATAATGACCGTTCAAATTGAACAGATCTCCAATTATGTGAGTCTTGATTGCAGTCAAGAGACAGTGTGGGATTCTTCATGACTGTAGGTTACCATGGCCACTCCCAGCCCATGTTGGATCAAAAGGTACCAAACATACACATTCTGCACCACACACACGCACCCACTGTACATGACAATGGACCCGCGCGCACACACACACACACACACACACACACACACACACACACACACACACACACACACACACACACACACACACACACACACACACACACACACACACACACACACACACACACACATATATATACATTCCTCTCCAGGTCACCAACCGCATAAAGACACAGTCTTCTTTCTTCCAGCAGTGCAGGGGCAATTCTTCTCCTCTTATTTTCAATCAAAAGAGAGAGAAAGGGAGTGATGTTCTATCTATTCACCGGCAGCGAAGAAGAGAGCAGGGTAGAGAGAGAATGTTATTTCTCCAAGAAGGACTGTGGGACCAGGGACAATCTACTCTTATACTGGGAGATATTGTCAGGGAGAGGAGCGAGAGGAAGAGAGGGAGAGAGAGGAGAGGGAGGGAGAGGGACAGAAGGGGCAGGGAGATAAAGAGAGCGAGAGAGATACGAGAGAGAGAAAGAAAAGTAGAAAGAGAGAAAAGAGAGAAAAGAGAGAGCGAGGCAATAACTCCCAATCACGCTGACAGCTTTATGGAATAGGCAGCTGAGCAAAGTAAAGATGGAACTGCAAATAAACCCCAGCAAGCCTGTCTCTGTCTTCCACTCCCACTTCTCCTCCTCCTCCCTCTCTCCATCTATCCTTCCCTCATCCTGCTTGGCTTCTGTTGTGGTTCCAGTGAATGTGAAAGCCACGGGGGGGTGAGGGGTCTTTGTGGGTAACAATAGCAGCCACACCCCCCAACACACACACATACATACACACACGCACATCACTTGACAACATGTTCCTCGTTCCTCTGTCCCACTTCCAGTTCCTTGCCTTGACCTGTCACATGACCTGGACCGACCAATCAAAGATCCTCTTTCACAATTTCCCACAGGCCCATTCTCAGCCCACTGTACAAGATAATGGACAGCTTTGAAGGAAGCGGAGAAGACAAAAGAAAGAATAGGAGAAATGGAAATTGAGAGGGTAGAGTTGGGGAACCTTCACAAACCCACCCCCTACCGGCCACAACTTTTCACGTTTCCAAACAATTGATTATTTCTCCAGATGACTTCACCGTCCAGGGTCAAGAGTTCAACCCCTCACCTGAAACACAACAGGTGCTAGACGACGCGTGAAATTGCCAATTTAGACCAAGCTGTGTTGTCTAATATCGTGGAATATCCATGGTGTAGATGCCTTTATAGAGGGTTGATATCATAAGACCACTTCCTCTCCACTTCCTCTCATGTCTCAACATGACCAATCGGTATACAGTATAATCAATGTTATGCTTATACAAATCACTATTCTCAGTTACTATGGTAACATGAAGTGACTCGGGACTCTCACCAGGTTGACAAAGTCCTGGTAGCAGATCTTTCCGTCTGCGTTGCCGTCGGCGAGGGCCAATAGAACCTCCAGCTTGTGAGGGTCCAGCTCCGAGCCGTGGGCCGCCAGCAGGTCTCTGAACCGCTCTGTACTGATGAAGCCTGAACTCTCTGAGTCGAACTGGAACACAGGGAGAGGCATATGGTTAGAAGTTCTGTACATAAACACAGAGACAAGGACAATAACACACGCGCAGGCACACGCACACGCACACGCACACAAGAGACTTGACAGATGTAGTCAAACAAAGCACATTTACAAAGGCACAATGCACATACTCACAAGCCTTATCGCATAGACACACACAAAGGTTATTATCACAAGTGAATTATAAGTTAAGTCAGTATATAATCTCACAGTACAGCCTTGTACCAAACATTCAACACTGACAAAAAAAAAAACAAGCCAAAAAGCTATAAAATAACATTTTGTTCATAGTTTGAGCTACTTTGTAAAGAATTTAAATGAGCCCGAATAGCTCATCTAACCAACGGCCATTTTGTTTCATTTTTTATTTTCATTAATCACATTCAGTAGCTGAGGAAAGAGCCAATAACTTCTGAGAATATCCACACTTTAAAGAAGTTAGCTAGTGTTGTGTATTTCATTATACTGTCAAGTGTCCTGAAACGTTTAGATGCACTTGAAATAAAGTGAAATTGTATCTATCTGACCAATTACATCCTGGTCGTCTAAATCATGGCCTTTCCCCTACTACCCACGAAGCACTTCCAAGGGTCACAAGTCCTTTGCTCCACCCACACAACAGTCTCTCACATTCAGCAGAAGCAAATGCCAGACATCCCACACTAGGAATTCTTCACACTCACTCCTTAGTTCTTTCTCTCTCACCAATGATGCATATACAGCACAGTGACTGCATCAGTGAATCAAAGAAAACAGTATCAATAGCTTTTTCTCATACCAAATGTTATATGAGCAAAACGTTCTTACACATTACCTCAATCCTCTCCGCTATGAGTGATAGTAATTCCAATGGAACTCAAACTGAATTGAATGGAGCCACTTTAGACTTCAGATGTGTCTGTTCAACGGACTGTAAAACGGTCTGGATTTGAGTCCTCTTCTATTCCTCGATGTGCTTGTGTTTGACTTGAATGTCAGGTCGTTTGTGAATAGGGTCAGAATACAGCTGTCGTGCGTATAGTGTGTGTGTGTGTGTGTGTGTGTGTGTGTGTGTGTGTGTGTGTGTGTGTGTGTGTGTGTGTGTGTGTGTGTGTGTGTGTGTGTGTGTGTGTGTGTGTGTGTGTGTGTGTGTGTGTGACATACAGACTAGATGAGCAGTGAATCTAAATCCATCGCCCTGTGCAAAGCCTCAGACAGTTTGTTTGCCTTCTCCATGTGCCACGTTTGGCAGGTAACACAACGGAAGACAGCCAGAGGCCATAGAAATAACATCACAGACCATTGACTTGAATGGGGATTCTCCTTCTACTTATTAGACAGCCCAGTACATCACTGGAGCTGAGCTTCCTGCCATCCAGGACCTCTATACCAGGCGGTGTCAGAGGAAGGCTCGAAAAATTGACAGAGACTCCAGCCTCCCAAGTCATGGACTGTTCACTCTGCTACCGTCCGGCAAACGGTACCAGAACATTGGCTCTCGGACCAAGAGACAGCTTCTACCCCCAGTTTTACTCTTATTATTATCTATCCTGATGCTTCATGTACATATCTACCTCATATACCTTATTATTATCTATCCTGATGCCTAGTCACTTTACCCTGCCTTCATGCCACTGGTCACTTTACCCTGCCTCATGTACATATCTACCTCATATACCTTATTATCTATCTGGTCATTCTGCCTTCATTTAGACCGCTAAATATCCAGACTGATGAATATCAATTAATGGTACCTGAACCGTCTGCTCTGACTCTATCTTGCACTGACCCTACACACACTCACTAGACTTTATATACACACTCACCTCACTTTACATTGATCTGGTACTGGTACTCCCTGTATATAGCTCCACATTGATCTGGTACTACCCTGCCTGTATATAGCTCCACATTGATCTGGTACTGCCCTGTATATAGCTCCACATTGATCTGGTACATGTACATATCTGCCTCAAATACTTATTATTATCCCTGTATATAGCTCCACATTGATCTGGTACTGGTACTCCTGATGCCTGTATATAGCTCCACATTGATCTGGTACTCCCTGAATATAGCTCCACATTGATCTGGTACTCCCTGTATATAGCTCCACATTGATCTGGTACTGGTACTCCCTGTATATAGCTCCACATTGATCTGGTACTCCCTGTATATAGCTCCACATTGATCTGGTACTCCCTGTATATAGCTCCACATTGATCTGGTACTGATACTCCCTGTAAATAGCTCCATTCTTGTGTATTTTATTTTATTTGACTATTACATTTTTAAACTCTGCATCGTTGGTAAAAACTCAGAAGCAAGCATTTCACTGTACACCAGTTGTGTTCGGCGCACGTGATTCATACAAATGGATTTGATTCAATTCTATATCTACGGCAATAGAATTGCAGGAGGCCATAAAGGGCTGTTCCATTCTGCTCTTCAGAACAACAACTGAGAGGTGACAGTTGACTCTCATAGAGTCCATTTTAAAGATGCTGCAATATGGTTGGAGCATTTTGGTTAAATGATCATTGATAACTATAAAGACTGCGTTGGTGATAAATAAATATGTTGAAATCGACCACATTAACTCAGATTTCACAGACTGGAGACTGTGTGAACACACATGCACTCCAACACTATATCTGTCTTGATGCCGTGCTCTCACACGCCCGCACGCACGCACACGCACACACACACACACACTGAAAGGGAAAGTGAACCAAACTAACCTTTTCCTGCAGGATGCATTCCAGTTTCTGCCGGGGACATCTTGTCATGTCTCTGGTTTGTGTAATCCCAGAACCCAGAACCATATCTCACGTGTGTTTGCCAGTTAATAGAGACTACTGTCTGTGTGTCTAGTCCAGTCCCACTGCTCTCTGTCTGTATCTACCAGACTGTCTGGTCCAGAATAAGAGCTTGTTTACCCCTCTGACGGATTACAGTCCCATACTGACCCCCCTCCTAAACCCCCTGTTCTCAGCCCCCAACAATACAACCCAGCCCCAAACCCCATTTTAGCCTACATTCAGATCTCAGACCCCCTCTCTCCCACATCGCTCTTAGACACACACTCTTAGACACGTACTCTCTCTCAAACTGAAAATAACACACACCCTTTCTCTCACATGCCTACACACTGTCACGAAGACCCACACATACACATTCCCATACACCAGCTCCACATCCAGCCCTTCAGACTCCAGTTCAAATTCTGCAGTCAACAGGCTCACTGGCAGGCAGAGATGAGTGTGATGATGTGGGGAACCCCTCCTTAACAATGGGGGCCTAATGGACATTTCATGCAAGGTTTACCCAATCCCTTTCCCCCAATAAGACCCTGTTGCCCCTCGTCCCTCTGAGGGCTTCACATAAGACATAGGAAAGACACATTAGAATATGGGAACAGCACTGTTGATGACATAGACACATTAGAATATGGGAACAGCACTGATGATGACATAGACACATTAGAATATGGGAACAGCACTGATGATGACATAGACACATTAGAATATGGGAACAGCACTGTTGGTGACAAGCGCTAAAACTTGTGTTCTTTTTTGTTCAGCACTTATTGCAATTTGCACGGGTACGTTTGGAATTATTTTGAGTATGGAATTACATCTGGGCTACCTTGGGATTTCGTCTTTATGGTTTGACTGTGAGTACCTGCTCAACTCTGTTAACATGGCATACACACACAGGGACAAATCATTATGTTGTACTGTCCATATTCAAATGTCAATCTCCTCCCAAAATGTAATACAAGCTAAGCCAGGACTTACTACTGCTTCCTCCTGACCATGGGGGTTGTTTTGGGCATAACAAAGGGGTGTGGGGTGTGAGACAAACCAAACAGATTGTTTCCCCTGACCAATGATAGAGTATTATGCAGACAAAGGCCTTTATTTGACACATACACACGCACACGGACACGCGAACACACCCAGTAATCCTGCCATTTGGGCTACTCCATAGACTAGCTTCAAGGGCTGAGGAGAGGAAAGTATCGAGGAAATGAGAGAAGAGGAGGGAGGGGAAGGGAAGAGAAGAGAAGAAGAGAGAAAAGAGAAGAGAAGATTGGGGACAATACTAGGCTGGGTCCTTAGCCTCATTTTCATAATGCTGCATATTAAGAAGCTTGAGGCAGCAGCAATGGAGAGTTTAGGGAGTCCACCAAGCCTAACAGCCCACAGAACAGTCAGAAATATCATTGGTTCAAGTCTGATTTTGAGCAACCTTTTTCCCTCTGTATGAGCTGACCACAAGGTCCTTCCCCCGGCCTATTTAGATCTAATATCTTTCTAATATTAATCAAACAGATGAATCCATCCAACACGTGGGAAATGTGATTCTGTTAGCCCCCCAGCCACCTGCATAAACAGTAGTGTTCAGGCAGCTACAGACATGTTGGAGGGATTTTCAACCCTGATATAATGACTCTACCACATCCCTTATCCCTAACCTCACCCCAGGAAGCTGCTCCACTCATCTAGTGACCTCTGACCTGAACTAATATGGGTCACTGTCCAACAGGCCCCCTGCCCTGCGCTGAGATAAACCCATGAGGCATTTTCTGGAACAGTGACCACCACTGCAAAGAAGAGCAGTTAACTGGAGTGTAGGGTCATGTATGGTAATGATGTAGGATCATGTATGGTAATGATGTAGGATAATGAAGTTCAATTGGAAAAGACAACTGATAACTCCGTTTTGTGCTCCTGGTTATCTCAAATATGTGGTTAGTTGATGTTTAGACAAAAAAAATCTTAGATCCTCTCTTTTGTGAACTACCATGTCAGGTGTCTCCATGAAGCACGACACCTGTAGGTGGATGTCCTACTCAAATGGTTAAAATTCATAACGTCCTGAACCATGGACAAAACGACCATGGACCAAAATCCATATTGCGATAAACTGGCTGAATTGATGCGATAACGATGAACAGAACAGAGTTGATAACATTAATGTGCACCTTTAAACTACTACTACTAGTTTGACGATTGTAGCCATCAATTGTCCCATAAACAATCACCCATATTAGCAAACTATCTTATCACATTTCTCTAGTATAGGCTACTTATCGTAATGACATCAGCAAAATGCCTGCGATAAGTGATCGGTATGGTTGGTAATTTCGGGTTTATCGTCAACAGATCTATGCCAATCACAAAAACACTGGAATAAATTCACAATCCTACAGGGTCTACTCTGTGAAGTTGAATAATGGAAGTAGTATTTCACCTACAATGATATTATCAACCACAAATAGAGACGCCTCATTCCCATTCCTTTACCCCATACAGGTTGCTGTGGTAACATGCATGACAGGTTGCCGATCGGCACAGTAACGTGCGCAATAACATGCGTGACCTGACTGACGGGGGGAGCAACAACACGCATTACCCTGAGAGCAGGGGTTCACAATTCACAGAACTGTGGTGTTACGGGACTAATGGTACCCCATAGAGCTGCCAAAAGACTGCGGTGGAGCTGAGGGAGGCCATTAGTGACTCTATGTTCCCGTTGGGGGCTTCCTGTACTCTGCATGTTGGGTGAGGACCTTTAACAGGAGATGAGGCTGTGAACGTTTAACAAGACACCAACAACCGGCAAAGTCAAAATTGTTCTCTATCCAGCTTTATAAAAGTTGAAGAAGCATATGGTCTACGTGCTATTCTAGAGAAGGGTTCTACCCCATCCTATGGGGTTCAACTTAATGACAGAGTCTACAGTAGCTACATGAAACCATAGAAGATCTAAATGTTTTATATGACCCTCGATCGGCCTCAACAGCTCAATCACTCAAGGCATGCAATGAATTATACTGCTGTCAGGTCATGCAGAATTATAAACACATTAACAGACAGGGAATATATTTATTTGTAGGCTCTTAGTCTCCAAAATGGCACCCTATTCCTTATGTAGTGCACTACTTTTGACAGGAGCCCTATGGGCCGCGGTCAAAAGTCAGGGGCGGATTGGCCATCTGACGCCTCAAGGAAAGAATGGGCCGGTGTGTTAGAAATACCAGGGACAATTTCTGGTCCCAGTCCGCCCCTGTCAAAAGTAGTGCACTATATAGGGAATAGGGTGCCATTTGAGACACAGCCTAGAAGTGTCAGCTGCAGTGGGCCATTACTACACATGTTCATTATGCCATTGATCAACAGCAAGCTACTCATCATGATAGATGAAGAACTGGTGAGGGGCAGGTAGCTGAACATGCTGCAGGGTCATGGGACTGGGAGCCACACACACACACACACTCATAAACAAACGAGTTCACACACACACACACACACACACACACACACACACACACACACACACACACACACACACACACACACACACACACACACACACACACACACACACACACACACACACACACACACACACACACAAAGGTAGAGTGCTCCCTTGACATGATCCAATTAGCTGGTCTAATTAAAAGCTACTAGACTGGTGGGGGGGGCTTGTTTCTCTCTGCTAACTACAGAGCAACACTGGGGAGGGCAGGAGTGTCTCAGGGCTGTGATTCGCTCTCTCTCGCTCTCTCACAAACACACACAAGTGCACACACACATTCACACACACACCCACGCATGCATTTACACACATGTGCATGTTCGCCCACACACACACACACACACACACACACTCACTCACTCACTCACTCACTCACTCACTCACTCCCTCACTCACTCACTCACTCACTCACTCACTCACTCACTCACTCACTCACTATCCCATCTCTCCTGGTAAGCGATGTGATTGTAATGATCGCTTTCTCCAGTCATGGGATCTGACTCCCTGAGGGAGATGGAGAGGAGTGTGTGTGTGTGTGTGCTCCAACAGCACTCTTCACTTAGCTACATTTACTATTAGATCACTCACGGAGACACACACACACGCACACATGGAGTGAGTGATCTAAGAGAGTGGCAGATGTACACTGAACAAAAATGCAACATGAAAAGTGTTGGTCCCATGTTTAATGAGCTGAAATAAAGATTCCCGAAAATGTTCTTACCCACAAAAAGCTTTTTTTAAATGTTCATTTCTCTACCATAAGCCTCCTCCAACGTTGCTTTAGAGAATTTGGCAGTACGTCCAACCAGTCTCACAACCGCAGACCACATGTATGGCATTGTGTGGGCGAGAGGTTTGCTGATTTCAACGTTGTGAACAGAATTCCCCATGGTGGCAGTGGGGTTATGATATGGGCAGGCATAAGCTACTGACAACAAACACAATTGCATTTGTGCAATTTGAATGC